>NC_056733.1:1013268448-1013368448 GCF_019279795.1 Protopterus annectens
TATATATATATATATATACAAACATATATATGGGTCCCTATCAGATTACCAAAGTTTCAAATCTTTGAACATTATATGGCAGAGACCATATGACTGAAGTTTTGTAGCTTAGAACATTTTGAATGGAGATGGCCATACAGCACTGAATGGGAAATTTTAAATTTTTCTCACTGTAATGCGATCTTGGAGTTGGGCTTGCCCCCTACAAAAATGTAAAAAAAATGTTTGATTTTAATTTTTTTTTTTTATTTTAATTTCAAAGTTTTAAACATTTTAGTGATCAAACTCATTTGTTTCCTCCAGTATTAAGTTTGAGATTGTAAACAGTAAGGATCAGGGAATTTGCCCTTTTTCCATTACAGAGTGATCTCAGAGATGTTAGATATAATTAACATGGAGTTGCCCCCCACATGGGGTGCAGAGAGGATTGCCCCCTCCAAATAATGTTACCATTTTGTTTTTTCAGTCTTTTGGGATCAATGTTTAGCCATTTGAGATTTGTGTACTTCAATGTTTTGAAGTACAATGGTCCTGCTCAGAAAATAGAGTCAACAGAAAGTTGAACATCATATGGTCAAGATCATACAATCGACTTTCCAAAATGTCAAAGCTTTTGAATGGAGATTGTGGTACAGTGTGTATCAGGGAATGTACCCTTTTGACTAATGTAGTGTGATCTTGGAATTGGTATTTATAATATTCAGGGGAGTTGGAGTTGCAGGGGGGCTTGCTCCCTGCAAAAACAAAGATGTTTGTTCAACTTTTTTGGAAAGTCAATCATATTGTCTTAACAATTTGACATTCAACTTTCTGTTGAGTCGATCTTTTAAAGTAGATCCACATATACATATAGACAGATAAATAGATAGATAGATAGATAGATAGATAGATAGATAGATAGATAGATAGACAGACAGATAGACAGATAGCTAGATATAGATATTGATATAGATTTAGATATTTATTAGTACAGCTGCGTGCATCATGAGGATCCTGAATATGATGTTGTGTACAGCTCTATAGTTACAAAATGCTGCTGCGTGCATCATGAGGATCCTGAATATGATGTTGTGTACAGCTCTATAGTTATAAAATGCTGCTGCGTGCATCATGAGGATCCTAAATACGATGTTGTGTACAGCTCTATAGTTATAAAATGCTGCTGTGTGCATCATGAGGATCCTGAATATAATGTTGTGTACAGCTCTATAGTTATAAAATGCTGCTGCGTGCATCATGAGGATCCTGAATATGATGTTGTGTACAGCTCTATAGTTATAAAATGCTGCTGCATGCATCATGAGGATCCTGAATACGATGTTGTGTACAGCTCTATAGTTATAAAATGCTGCTGTGTGCATCATGAGGATCCTGAATATGATGTTGTGTACAGCTCTATAGTTATAAAATGCTGCTGCGTGCATCATGAGGATCCTGAATACGATGTTGTGTACAGCTCTATAGTTATAAAATGCTGCTGCGTGCATCATGAGGATCCTGAATATGATGTTGTGTACAGCTCTATAGTTATAAAATGCTGCTGCATGCATCATGAGGATCCTGAATACGATGTTGTGTATGGCTCTATAGTTATAAAATGCTGCTGCGTGCATCATCAGGATCCTGAATATGATGTTGTGTACAGCTCTATAGTTATAAAATGCTGCTGCGTGCATCATCAGGATCCTGAATATGATGTTGTGTACAGCTCTATAGTTATAAAATGCTGCGTGCATCATCAGGATCCTGAATATGATGTTGTGTACAGCTCTATAGTTATAAAATGCTGCTGCGTGCATCATCAGGATCCTGAATATGATGTTGTGTACAGCTCTATAGTTATAAAATGCTGCTGCTTGCATCATGAGGATCCTGAATATGATGTTGTGTACAGCTCTATAGTTATAAAATGCTGCTGCGTGCATCATGAGGATCCTGAATACGATGTTGTGTACAGCTCTATAGTTATAAAATGCTGCTGTGTGCATCATGAGGATCCTGAATATGATGTTGTGTACAGCTCTATAGTTATAAAATGCTGCTGCGTGCATCATGAGGATCCTGAATACGATGTTGTGTACAGCTCTATAGTTATAAAATGCTGCTGTGTGCATCATGAGGATCCTGAATATGATGTTGTGTACAGCTCTATAGTTATAAAATGCTGCTGTGTGCATCATGAGGATCCTGAATACGATGTTGTGTACAGCTCTATAGTTTTAAAATGCTGCTGCGTGCATCATGAGGATCCTGAATATGATGTTGTGTACAGCTCTATAGTTATACAATGCTGCTGCGTACATCATGAGGATCCTGAATACCATGTTGTGTACAGCTCTATAGTTATAAAATGCTGCTGTGTGCATCATGAGGATCCTGAATATGATGTTGTGTACAGCTCTATAGTTATAAAATGCTGCTGCGTGCATCATGAGGATCCTGAATACGATGTTGTGTGCAGCTCTATAGTTATAAAATGCTTCTGCGTACATCATGAGGATCCTGAATACCATGTTGTGTATGGCTCCATAGTTATAAAATGCTGCTGCGTGCATCATGAGGATCCTGAATATGATGTTGTGTACAGCTCTATAGTTACAAAATGCTGCTGCGTGCATCATGGGGATCCTGAATATGATGTTGTGTACAGCTCTATAGTTATAAAATGCTGCTGCGTGCATCATGAGGATCCTGAATATGATGTTGTGTACAGCTCTATAGTTATAAAATGCTGCTGCGTGCATCATGAGGATCCTTAATATGATGTTGTGTACAGCTCTATAGTTATAAAATGCTGCTGCGTGCATCATGAGGATCCTGAATATGATGTTGTGTACAGCTCTATAGTTATAAAATGCTGCTGCGTGCATCATGAGGATCCTGAATATGATGTTGTGTACGGCTCTATAGTTATAAAATGCTGCTGCGTGCATCATGAGGATCCTGAATATGATGTTGTGTACAGCTCTATAGTTATAAAATGCTGCTGCGTGCATCATGAGGATCCTGATTATGATGTTGTGTACAGCTCTATAGTTATAAAATGCTGCTGCTACTCTTGGTTTGTGAGGGTAAGGATAAGTTCCTTAAGTTTAAACAGAATGACCTAATCAAAAAATGGACACATTAACTAAGAACTGTATTTAAAAAGAAACTGCAAATTCAGTAACAAAAATGTACCTGACTTTTCTTAGAACATTTCCTTTGCATTAGATTATGGTGACTGGCTATGATATTTTGTGAAGTTTTATAATTGTTAACACTTTGCTATTGCTCATCTCTAATAAAAGTCATGTTTCCAAGAGTGTATATTGTGTGTGTGTGTGTGTGTGTGTGTGTGTGTGTGTGTGTGTGTGTGTGTGTGTGTGTGTGCTTGTGCATGCATGTATGAGCAAGTAACAAACTGACAGAAGTCATCTAATCATCTGTTTTCTATCTTTCTTACCAATATTTACTGATTTGTTCTTTAGCCATTTATGTATAAGCTTTATTTGGGACATTTTATATGTGGAACAAGACATTCCAAGGTGAGGTTCACTGTCTAATAACAGCATGCCATGATGCTAAAAGCATCTGGCTCAAATGTCTCATGCCTTGGATTGAACAATGAAACAACAAACCACATCATCCTTGGGCATGCCAGGCTTTATTGACCAGTGCAGACTGGTTAATGAGCATGCCAGAGAGAAATTCCAATTCAGAAACATGGTATAGCTAATGAGCATGACAGAGAGAAATTTAATTTCAGCATCATGGTGTAGCTGCAAGGAGAAATACTTCATCAGCGGCTCATTCCCATTTCTCTGAAATGAACACTGTGCTGTTAGGAGAGACCTTGCTAGTGTTCTCTCTTTTAGGGAATAGCTCGCATACACATGCTCACTCCAAATATTCCCAAAGACACACCCAGATTCAATTATGCATAAACATGCCTTTCCAGACTCACTCACATTCACAGAAACATGGACTTATACACCTGCATGCACATTCCAACAAATTCAGATATTCAGACTTAGGATCCTTTATTTACTACTGTGACCACACTCAGACATACACACATTAATACAGCCACACCCACACATACACACGTTAATACAGCACCATCCATGTCCTTACTTGGATGGTGCAGTAGTGCAGTTGTGATGTTGACACCTTACAGCAAGAGGTTCTCCGGTTTGATTCTCAGCTGGAGTGGCTTCTGTTTCCCTGCGTTTGTGTGGGTTTTCTCCAGGTACACCGGTTTCCTCACACATTGCAAAAACATGTGTCTGATCTGTTTCACCCAGGGCCTCCACTGAAAATTGGCTTCATTCCAAGTTGGACTTTGCTGATAAATAAAAAAATATATAGACACTCCACACACCCATAGGCTTAGTATACAGACACTCTCTTTCCCTTTAATAGCCTCGTAAGTCTGAGAATTTACAATTGCAATTCTCAGAATTCCAGTGTGGATAGTCAAAATAACCAAAGCAACAGAAGTCCAGTGGGAAGATTGGAATTTGTGGGATGTAGTTGTGCAGAAAGAGCAATCAAGATGAAAGAAGAATGAGGGGAAATAGGTACAGAGAAACAATACCAGGAAGAAGCAAGAAACGGCTACCTGGTAGTGAGGACAACAAAGCTACAAATGGAAAAGATGGCTTTTTAGGTATACACCAGAAAAGAGGACGTATAGGACAGTCACCCAAGGAAGCAAAGATTAGAAGTAAATGACCATAAACTAGCAGAAAGCTGTGTTTCTGAATGAGCACTATGCTTCAAGTTTTCACAATGGACTAAGGGAAGGGTGTCAGGCTGGAGAGGAGGTAGGGTAGATGGGGGGAACAACAGAACTGGGCAGTGCAGAAGTTCTTGAGGACTGCAAGAGTGCAAATAATATCTTTCTACAAAGTTTAAAGATGAAAAGTCCAAGGAACTATGTGGCTTTGAGCTTAACATCAATGTCAGGAAATGCCATGGGTAGAATCCTGGAAGGAAAATGGTCAGTTTTTTAAATGACAACAATTTCCAGGACAACAACCAACATGGTTTCAAGACTAAAACAAACTGTTGGTGAACTCTAATCTTCTATTGTGACTGGGCATACAGATGATGTTGAGATGGGAGTACAAGTAGACATGGCCTACCCGGACTTCACCAAGACCCATGACTCCATCCACATTGGTAGGCATAAGAACATGTGATTGTTGTTGCTATTGCTAAGGCCAAGACTGATAAGGGAGTCTGGTCCATAGTTTAAGGATGGAACACAGAGAGATAAGGAGAAAGGAGATTGTCAGAAGTACGCACGTCACAGCTATATATAGTAACACTGCATCCCGTGCATCTGCTGCACGTCACAGCTATATATAGTAACACTGCATCCCGTGCATCTGCTGCACGTCACAGCTATATATAGTAACACTGCATCCCGTGCATCTGCTGCCGCGTCACAGCTATATATAGTAACACTGCATCCCGTGCATCTGCTGCACGTCACAGCTATATATAGTAACACTGCATCCCGTGCATCTGCTGCACGTCACAGCTATATATAGTAACACTGCATCCCGTGCATCTGCTGCACGTCACAGCTATATATAGTAACACTGCATCCCGTGCATCTGCTGCACGTCACAGCTATATATAGTAACACTGCATCCCGTGCATCTGCTGCACGTCACAGCTATATATAGTAACACTGCATCCCGTGCATCTGCTGCACGTCACAGCTATATATAGTAACACTGCATCCCGTGAATCTGCTGCTAAGCCCTTAAGATAAAGCAGCACACAGCTAAATTTCCTGGTCATTAGTAATTCTGTAGTGAGGCACACTAATATCCCCCTCATCAGACTAAGTAACGACAGAGTCACAGATGCATTTCTGGGACTAGAATCCTGCAAGTCACACAGGGACTCAGATCATTGAACCACATGTACCAGTATGACTCTGTCATAGTCCATGTGGGTGTTAATGACCTGAGAAGCACCTCTCTTGACTATATGATGCGAGACATGATTGTGCTTTCTGATTATGTGTCTTAGGCAGGTATGAGCCTAGCAATGAGCAGCATACTACCTTCTTTAAGGATGATACCACTTTACCAACAGAAAATGATTGATTTTCAACAAATGGCTTAGCTTCTGGTGTCAATCCAAGGGGGTATAACATTTGACAGCCTTGGAGGATATGGTTGACAGATCACTCTACTTTGCCAGGGGATGGTATGCTCTCATCCCTTCTAGGCTTTTGGATATTGGAAAATAACTTTTCCTCCACAATAATGCTTTTTTAGGCAATGCAAAACTGATAAACCTCCCAACTTAACTGAATTTATAAAGGAATAGCCAAAGGTGGCACTGTTCAATGCTCAAGTCTTAGCAAGAAACTCTACTCCCTGCAAGCCTTCATCTCCCTGGAAATTGTAGACATCTGTGTAGTAATGGAGACATGGTTTAAAGTCATAGGGAGTACCCCAGTAATACAAGATTATAATCCTTTTCACACCTTTAGAGCAGCTAATTGCACAGGAAAGAAATAAAGGTGAAGGAATCTTCGTCTATATTAAAACTGACCTTACGTCCAGACTAGTTAAAGTATATAACCTACTGAAACTCATACATGTGCACATCACCATAAACAGGGTCTCATACCATATCCTTGCAACTTATAGGTCCCCCTTCATGTCCCAGGAAACCTATACTACCTATCTTAACATACTAAAGTCCCTCAGCATCAACCCAATATGATATGCATGGAGGAATTCAAATACCCGTCTATATATTGGGAATATTACACCACTTCTATTGCACAAGCGAAGCGATTCCTAAACTTTGTTAATGCCAGCATCCTAGAACAGTTGGTCCTGTCTCCTATCAGGGGTACAAGCATCCTTGTCCTTGTACTTCTCAATGTCCCTTACCCAATGTAATGTCTTCACACATCAGATCTGACCATGAGGCAGTATTCATTGAAATGAAAATTAAATATGAGGATCCAGTGAAACCAAAAACCTTTAGGAACTCTTCCAAGGCTAACCTCTGTCTACTAAGTGACACCTTGGCTATGTTCCAAGCACTCGCCAAACCCAGTACACACCATAGCATATGCTAAGCTATTTACAAAATCTCTTTTCAGCCATATTGATAGCTGTATAAAGTGAGCTTCACCCACTCAAAAGACAAGGCATCCTGGTAGAATCACAATATTAATTAGTTATATAACTTCTTCTTCTGGCTTTTTCCCTGCTAGGGGTCACCACAGCGGATCACCTGTCCGCTCATGATTGGCTGTGGAATTTTGCAGTCTCAAGTTGCTAGCCTGACACCCAACCTTCCACAGAAGGCACACACACACACACACTCACACCTAGGGTCTATTTAGAGTGTCCAATCCACGTACAGCATGTCTTTGGGATGTGGGAGGAAACCAGAGCATCTGGGGGAAACCCACACAACCACAGGGAGGATATGCAGACTCCGCACAGAAGGCACCCCAGCCGAGAATCAAACTGGAGAACTTCTTGCTGTGAGGCGGCAATGCTAACCACTGCACCACCGTGGCCACCCATTAATCAGTTATATAACAAAAGAAAAAAAAATTATTGGCCAAGTGTAGGTGGAACAGAGCCATACATACTAAAAGACCCCTGACCAATCTAAATAGGCAGCTAAGATGGTTAATTAACACTTCAAAAGCTACATTTGAAGAATAAATAGATTTTCAGGCAAAGGGCAACTGCAAAGCCTTCTACAGCTATGTTTGTACCTCAAGGGAAATATGCGTAGAACTTACTGTAAATGGCATCACCCACAATGAACATTGCCAACCTTTTGGCTGACAAGTTTAGCTCAAATCCAACCCCACTTCCCCCGATAGTCTAAAGAAAATACTGTATACCATAATCGCCCTAACCATTACTAGGGAACAGGTCATCAATGCACTTTCCAAGGCCAAAAACACTGCATCAATGGGCCCTGATTTAACATCTTGGGATGTTTAATAAATAACATGAAACATAACCTCTCTGGTCCACTTGATTCACTTTTCAACTGGAGCCTACAGTCAGGTTTTGTGCCCAAGGCATGAAAGATGGCTACAGTCATTCCCCTGCACAAAGAAGATTCAACCACTGATTTGGATAAGTACAGGCCTATAAATCTGACCAGCCTCATACATATATAAGGCCATGGAAAACTAGACTCATTACAGTTTAGCTTTGTTAAAGGAAGGTCATGCCTATTAAAACTTTTGGACTATTTTCAGAGGGTCACCAAAGCAATGGATTAAGGCAAGAGTGTGCACACAGCTTACCTAGACCTGGTCAAGGCTTTTGATACAATACCTCACTCAGGCACTATAGATAAGCTCACTTATTTAGGTATGAACCCTTTTATCACCCACTGAATAGCCAAATGACTCACTGATAGGATCCAGGAAGTCAAAATAGGTGAGGACACCTTCACCACCAGACCAATCACTATCAGATTCTCCTAGGGATCCATACTGAACCCACTCCTTTTTGGCATCTTTTTCTCTGAAATAGAACTGAAGATTTATAGCTGACTACATTTACAGATGATTGCAAGCTGGGGGATATCATCAATTCCCCTGCAAACATTAGCATTCTTTAAGGAGGACTATAGCTGGCTACCAAATGCTGCCAAAACCATATTCTGAAATTCAGTGCTAAGAAATGCACAATCGTACCCTTTGGAAAGTCAACCATCTCAGCTAATTACCATGTTGATAGTACGCCCCTAAGAGTCAACCCATTGGTCAGGGATCTAGTTAAGCACTTGGAGACTAGCTTACCTTCAACAACCACATGACCACAGTGGTAAGGAAATCCTTTTATGCTGCTTAACTTATAAGTAAGGGCATGCCATCTAGTTTCAAAGAGGTCATTATCCCATTGTACTTCACCCTCATCAGACCAGTCATAGAGTACAATGCTCCCTTTGATATGTACCTAATTAGGCATATGCAGCAACTAGAATACAAGTTGTAGCAAATGTGCTTTATGCAGAAGTCTTTTCCTTCTGCTCACTCATATGGATTGCTGAGGGGTGATGTATGCCTGGCCTACAAGGCATCCTCGAACCTCGCACATATGAATCTCCTGCATATTCATAAGTCAGACAATTATAGATTGGTCTAGGGACCTGAATTGTGTCTGTGACATAAATAAAACATACTGGAGAGATAGATATGTGTCCCAGAGATTTCCCAGTCTAAGGAACAGGCTCCCCATGCATGTGAAGTTGAGCTTGGCTATTACCCAATTTAAGCTCAACCTAGACCAGTGGATAGGGAACAGAACATTTACACCAGACCTGGCAACCATGTCCCTTATAGACAGAGGTAGCTTATAAATGCCTGACCCTCAACGCCCTGTTTGGATACAGGGCATCATTGTTCTTCTGGGAAAAGTTGGCCAGGATTAGAAATGATGCCTGGGCCATTTGTCCAGTAACAATCTATGGATCTAGGAATCTGCGAAATGTGAATAGTGAAGTATGGCATGGCTAGTATTAAATCCAGTACTCCACAAGATGTTTGTTTCAGATATACATAAGGAAACAGAAAACAGAATCAACACTCCAAACATACCTCTCAACCTCTAAAGCAAGAAATCTAGACAAAGCCATAAATAAAAATGGGATAAAGGCCCAGAAATAGGGACAATTTTTAAATACAGTCCTTAAAAAAGTTGATAGAATAACAGGTTTTGCATTAGCATGAATTTTCTGAAGGGTAAGAAGTCTGAAACTCAAATGTCTATCATTATTTTCTAACTTCAATCTTTAATGATTTGCCACTAATTTACCAGAAAACCACAATTTCATGAAAAATGGACCAAAAATATTGGGCAAAAAATTTAAACATTCTGCAAAAATCTGTACAGTTGAGAGCTATGTCTCCAAAGACTCCAAAGATTTCAAACAACATGTGTCTGGAGCATTTCTCTTCAGGCCTCCACTGAAAATGGGCTCTGTCCCAGTTGGACTTTCCTGGTAAATTAAAATGTTAAGTAAATAAATAAATACCTTTGATAATGCCACAAAGATAGATGCAGCAATGGAGGCTAAGGAGGTGAACTAGTCAGAGGATGGAAACATTTTTTTTTAATTTGGGAAGGCTGACCAAGTGGACAGAAAGATACCAACTGAATTTTAAAGCGGACAAATGCAAAGAACTGCTTATGGACCACAGCAACCCAAGTGTGAAGAGTCATCTAGAAGGAGTGGGATTGATAATAGCAGAGAACTAACAAAACCTGTTAAGTCGTGATCACATGTGTACCAGACCACAAACTAAAGAGTGAGAGAACAGTGACAGCATTCAGTGAAATGCTCAGGTACATTCTCAAAGGAACAAACTCCAATTGCACAGGTAGCACTCTTGCTAGAGTGACATCAGGTTGCTAAAAGTTTAACTAGATAAAAATCATTAAAGGCATGCAGGAGACAGAGTGGAAAGGATAGTAGTAAAGGCTGCAGAAAATTGAGATCTTCTCTCTAGAGGTATACTTCTCAGCTGTCTGTGATTTTGTAGGATATATCTGATGTTGCATTATAATTTTGCCCTGTCCATTATAAATGTTTTCTGACTTTCTGGTAAATTAGTAAGGATTGCAGTTTGTCAGCAATGTCACACATTAAAGTTTCATATTTTACATTTTTCAGAAAATATATGTTGATGCAAAACCTGTTGTTTTATTAACTTTTTATTAAACTATGATAATATTTAAAAATTATCCTTGACTGTAGGCCTTCACCCTTAATTATTGTTAGCTTTGGTGTGATTCTTGAGCTAAGAAGGTGAGAGCTATGGAAAAGGGAGATGTGATACAGAGATCGTTTGTCTTTTTGTTTGTTTTTAGAATGAGTTTGTATTTTGTTAAAAGAGCCTTTTCTGCCAGAATGTTGTCAGTGACAGGATATAACATTATTTTAATGAGGTTAGAAAAGTGAGTGTACAAACACTTTTAAAATCACTCACAACTTGTTAACAAATAGAAACTCCAAAGACAGCTGATTACAGCTAAAACTGCCTAAACAAAATTAAAAAGTTTCATAAACTAACAAATGACTACTATTGCAATTCTATATGAAGCGAGAGAGAGAAACAAAGTAGATCATGTCAGGTAGAGGCAAAATGGTCATCATTCTGAAAATGAATGACGAAGGAGGTTGAACATTAAATGCTCTTAAAAGCCAGGCCAGATAACCTTGACTGTCTCTTCCTGCCAGCACTCAAATATAATGTAATGCAGCAGCTTATTTCTGTAAACATCACAAAAAATATCCTGCATTAATGAGGCTGGGCTTGCACTAAGTTACTATAGCAATAACCCATGCCTGGGTGTGGGTAATGCGGGATTTACCCATGGTTGGCAACCGTGGGTAAATCCCTAATTACCCACACCCAGAAGTGGGTTATTGCTATTATACTATGACATTATTTAAGAAAAGAAATAATTACTTTTCTTAAATAATGGCATTGTATAATGCCTCTTTGCTGCCCTTCCACAGCTGTCTGGTATCCACGGCAGTTCTGATGTACTGCGCATGCCTACGCAGTACATCAGAGCTGTGGCCAAAAGCAACGGAGAAAGCAAGATCTCCATTGCTTTTTACTGTTTCGCTATGTTAAATGGGTTTAACATAGCGAGACAGGTTTAAAATATAAGCGGAGATGTCCGTTGCTTATTTTAAAGCTGTTTCGCTATGTTAAACCCATTTAACATAGCGAGACAGGTTTAAAAAAAAAAGCAACAGAGAAAGGAAGATCTCCATTGCTTTTTACACACTGTGTCGCTATGTTAAAGGAGTTTAACATAGCAAGACAGGTTTAAAAAAATGCAACAGAGAAAGCAAGATCTCCGTTGCTTTTTACACACTGTGTCGCTACGTTAAAGGAGTTTAACATAGCGAGACAGCTTTAAAAAAAGCAACAGAGATCTCCGTTGCTTTTTTTAAATCTGTCTCGCTATGTTAAACTCTTTCAACATAGCGAGACAGTGTTTTAAAAGAGACTTATACTAATGGAAAAAGTCCGGGCGAGCGGACCTTTTTCCATTAGTATAAGTCGATTTACAACACGCATGCTGGCCAATCAGCGTGCACATTTTGGAATATTAATGGGGGGTCATGGTATAATGACTATGTTCACATCCAGCTTACTGTCCACTAGTCTTTATTCTAATGCAACTTAACAGGGTATCACTGACCTGACATAGCTAACACTGACTGCAGATACTAGTGGATATCTTTGTCAAGACTGAATGTTTTATAGTGATTCACAAAGGTCATGTCAGCAAAAAATGTGCCACAAATGCACTAATCAGTCTTAAAACTGACATCTAGAAATGATGGTTTCTCTAATCCTTGATGCTGCATTCCTGAAATTCCTAGCAAAAGAATTCTTGACAAGGCCAAAAGAAATGGGGGAGCAAAGGTCCAAGATTATGGACATATTTTAATTATTGCTCTTATAAACTTAGAAAGTTTTAGAAGAGCAGGTTTTGCATCAGTGTGCGCTTTCTGAAGAATATGAAGTCTGAAACCCAAATGCTATTGTTCAGTGACTTCAATCATCTTATGATTTGCCAGAAAACCACAATTTTATGAGGGACAGACCAAAAATATGAGGCAAAAGTCTGGACATTCTGCAAACATCTGCGCATGTGGGCGGTATGTATTACTGGCACCCTGCAAAACTATGAATCGCAGCTGTTTTCTGTGGCTTGACAGTTGCCCCAATCTGAATTTAAAATCCACACACAGTACAAACACCTACAGGTGATTAAAGTCTATGTCTTTGACATAAAGACAGAAGGAAAGGCAACATAGCGGATATAAGGATCATGAACTTTGAATGCTAAATAATAAGAACATAGCCTTTGAAATATGACATCCTGAATTAAAATGTAAACTTACAATCAAATGCAGGAAGCCTTCACCGGCTACTGTATGCCATGAGTTTTTCTAACTACAAGTCTTGTTGCTGATAGTTGCCCTGCCCTTCAGGTGGATTTCACTGTGTATAAAGAGCTTATTTGCATGGGCTGATACTTTATAATGCTGAGCTGAGGTGCACCAAGCTTGTGGAAGTCCCGCTGCAGTAACTGGATTTTCTTTGTTTATTACCAGGCAACATGGCCCACATCAAGCAGTAATTTACATCTAGCACCAAGATAACTCATTTCGTACTACTGTCTTAGATTATCAGAGTAAAACTACAGTTCTCTGCATTTGTTAGGGCTTTTCTGATGTGCTTCATGTTCAAACTCATTCTTTTTATCCGGTTCTTTGACATAATTGTAGCACAGTTGAAGGTTCCGCCTTAATATTTGTGATAATTCACTAGTTAAGTAGTGACTGGCATTTATTTATTTATTATTTTACATTTGCTGACCGGGGAAGTCCGAATGAGTGCACTGGCCCCTTTTCAGTAAGGGCCTATGGAGAAAAACTCCACAATAGTAGATCATACATTGTATGTAAGTAATTTCCACAACAATACATTGTACGTAAGAAAAATGATTTAAACAAAGAAATCAAAATAAATTATAAAACAAAAACACATGTAAACATAATATAATTAGGAATTAATGGCAAAAAATATGCATAAGCATGAATATTTGTCTAAGAAATCCATACCTATAGACTGACATATTAGTAGTGATAATTATCTACATATACATTTTTCTGTATTTTTATTTATTTTGTATTTATCATTTACACAATATAAAGTACATGCCATCACTGAAAAATACATATTTTAATGTTTAGTGCTAAATGTTAAAACGTTTGATGTCCTCTAATTTCCAGATGTAGTTTTTATTGTGTTTTTTTTTCACAACACAGTTCCATTTTTTAATACACATTTACCTTCATGGCTTGTTGCTTTTCCTTGGTTATTCATTTATCATTTGTTGATTGTGATGGAACAGTTATCTAGGTGGACTACCTTTTTGGTCAACCAAAAAAGTAGTTTGCAGTACAGATGAAGAAAACAAATATAGCACTAATTAGGCAGAAACATAACCGACATTCTTACAAGTCTGCTTAATATAGTAAGAGTCAAAGTTATACAATATTCAGCATGCAAGGACATTCTAACAACAGACTAGGTTCATAGGTCAGTTGCCCTTGTGTGCCATTTCAAGCATTGCCAATTGCTCTTCTTAGGTGTGTACTAGGCTAATGGCCCTGGAGCCGTTACAAGCTTAGCCCACAGAAGTGACCTTGCATCATGCCACCTGACATTAGTTTCCAGTGCCTGTATCAAGCAGAACCACTAGAGTGGTAAGAATCAAACCCTGTACCTGTTATCTGTGAGGTAAACACCTTACCCACTATACCAAGTCCCAATATATATATATATATATATATATATATATATATATATATATATATATAAAATCAATCTAAATATATTTTTGGTTAACTTACACAATAATGATGGCTAGGATGATAAGGTGGAAGATGGAAGAAGGTAGAACAGTGAGTGTAGAACATTTGACAGAGGTGGGAGCTACATGGGTGTCTGAGATATAAGTTATGAAATGAAAGACAGGAGGTAGTTGACATGGGTTTCCGGTTTGCTCTCTCCCCGTCTGTTGCCAGCCTGCTAGCTTTAGAAACTGTAAGGCAGTGCAGCAACTGCTTCATTCTTACGTACAAATACTTATTTTCATCACTTACTGATGCTACTTATGATGGTTTCAGTACTTGTTAAATTCTGTGCCTAACCTCTCACAAACTACATGGTGGTATACATCCTATCACTATGATGAAACCAAGAAATCATTACCTAAACCATCAAGATCTTATCTGAACAAACCTCAGCAACATAATATTATGCAGTTAGGGTGGGATGAAGGGGGCAGCCACGACGGGTGCATAATGTTAGCAGAATATGATCATTAGATTCCAATTACTCTTAAGTACAAACCAGCTTTTAAATGCTGGTATGTATTTGCAGTCAAACCAAAGCTCTGTTGCACTCCATGTGTAGTCTAAACTGTAGCAAGTAGTTTGCTACAGTTTAAACATTTTTGTTTAACTTAAGCATTTTAGTGATCTGTATTCCATGTGTAAACTCATATACTGTAGCAACTGCTTATTACATTTATAATAAGCAGTTTGCTTTTTTGTATAACAAGTAATTCAGCAATCTGTTTTCCATGTGTATAAGTGCATAAACTGTTAATAACTGCTTGTTACATTTGTAGCAAGCAGTTTGTTAAAGTTTAAGTAAAAATAAGATATTTTGCTGTAGCTGTTGCTTTTTTTATCCTCATCTGAGGAAGGAGGATTGAGGCACAGTAGCTCCAGCCATCAGACTGCAGACCTTTTTTTTGCTTCTCAGTAATGTTGAGGGGCAACTGCGGTGGTGGTGGTGCTGTGGTAGCACTGTCACCTCACAATAAGACGTTGTCCTGTTCGATTCTCAGCTAAAGCGTCTTCTGTGTGGAGACATGCATGAATGGGCGTACCTTCGTTGAAGGTTGTGCGTCAGAGCCGGCAACTCGGCACGTAAAAATCTACTGCCAATCATTAGCAGACCGTGTTCCACCGTGGCAACCCCTAACTGGGAAAAGCCAAAAGACACAACAAGTAATGTTGAGGGGCACTAGAATTTTTCTTTTTTTTTTTTGCTTATCACTAATGTTGATGGGTGCTAAACTGGGGAATGCCTCTGAGTGCTAGACGAGTCAACTGTGCTTCTGCAGTATAATACATCTTCACTTGCACCTTCACCCACAAAGCTGAATGACAGGCCAGTGTTTTTTGCCAGTGATGGCTTTTACCTTCCTTTTTAGGGCTTCAGCATACTGACTTATACCTTTTCTACCCATAATACCTTTTTTGACAAAGTTCATTTTAGACATTCCAACTAGGTACATTCTAGTTTGAGCTACAATAAGATGGTTCTGTGTGATGCTTTGAAGCTAAGCAATACATTTCCTGATTTGGAGGACTTCCTGAATGGTCAGACACATTCATAGATGTATTGTTATAGAAAATTAATTTTATTATTCTGATAAAAATGCCTCTATACCAGAGTACAGTGCCTATCACTCTCACAAATCATCAGGATGTAGTGGGGAAATATCTGCTCAAATACTAACATTCACCAAATACTTCAGGATTCTTAATTTATGTTCCTTGAAATTTTGTTCTCATTTGATAAAGTCAATTACTACATCATTTCCAGCTTAGAACCCCTTTAATGTCACCTAATGACCACAGTAGCTGTACTGACAAAGTGGATTCCATATCTTTTAACCTCAAAATGCTAATCCAAAGTGACTTCAATTATCCATCCTTCACTTAGGAGTCTTACACAACTAGAAATAAATACACCTAATGTTTCCTAAGTTTTATTAATTGTAATGCCCAAGATCAAATTGTCCAAGATCCCACAAGAAAAAGAACTATACCTGACCATATCCTTCTCAATTGTACTTTGATCTCCAAGCATGCTATTGTTATTCTCCTTTGATGAGATCTGACATCCAGACTGTTATCTTTCCCTTATATCAAGTACCCAATTGCCCATAAATCTGTTTCATCTATGATGCATTGCAAAGCGAATCTTATGTCCCTAGCTGAGAGACTTAAAAGTTTCAAAGTGCTTTGACCCCTGCTGACCCACTCACTAAAGCCACCAAATCTACCCAAGATTGTACAACCATCTCAACCTATGTAGCCAAACACCTGTGCCAGAACTCTTATATAGATTTTGTAACAGAAGACGATTGCACAAACATCTTAACTTATGCAGTCAAACACCTGCACTGGGACTCTTAGATAAACTTTACATTAGAAGGAGAAGAATATTTAGTTTGTATAAAAAATCACACCATCAGTCAAAAGAGGAAGTATAAGCCAGGTCTGAAAGTATCGTGAACATGTCATTAGGAAGAGTAAGTCTAAACATGAATTAAAAAAATAGCTAACTCTCTGAAACATAATCACAAGGCATTTTTCATCTGTATTAGGAATATTAGAGGTAATGCCCAGTACTGCACCAAATCCAAAGTGTCATAGCAAATGTCCTGGCTGACAAATGTATTTCAAACATTTCCTTTTTCTCGCAGCCTGATGTATACTCCACCCCCACCTCCCTTGTATCTTTTAACATTGCTTTCCAGATAACCATTACGGACCAGATACAGGAAGCTATTAGAAAAAATGAAAGTAATATAGTTCCAAAGACGTGCACAAGATAAGTGACTGTTGTTATTAGGAGAAAGTATGTAATTGCTGAATTCTTCTTTAAGCTTTTTAATCTCATCCTCTCCACAAAGTACTGAGCTCTGGACAACAATGACTTGGTGCCTCTCTATAAGGGGGATGTTGTAGCTGAATCTGTGGATTATCATTCCATCACCCTCAGTTGTAATGCATATAAAATCTTGGAGATCTTAGCCAGTGTCATTGACAGTGAGATAGGTCATTTGTTAAAAAATGCTACTCAATATGGTTTGGTGAAGGATGGTCTTGTATGCTTAATTTGGTTAACGTTTTGAGGGTGTGCTTGATGAGATTGCTGGGGGTCATTGTGTCCATGTCACTGAACTTCACCTTGGTATAAAGCATTCAGTATTATTCCCCATGCAGGCATTATGAATAACTTTACAAGCTTAAATATTACCTTCTGTATTACTCAGTATATTGTTAATTGGCAAACTGATTCTGCACAGGATGAGAGATGAAGTTATCAGCTCATCTAAAAGATAATTCCCAGCTGCAGTCACTCATGCTTTGTGCTGGGTCATGCTTTGTGCTGGGTCCACCGCTTTTTTGGGATCCAATTTGAAGACAGATGTTCAAGGTTTGTGGTTGACTAAGCTTGCAGATAACTACGTATCGATTCTCCCGCAGATGCTTTTATACACCAAGAGGAACTAAAGGCAAACCTCTCAAGTGTCCAGATTTTTGCATACTGTCCAGTTTTTTTGTCTCATATTTTTTT
Organism: Protopterus annectens; assembly: GCF_019279795.1. NCBI lineage: Eukaryota > Metazoa > Chordata > Ceratodontiformes > Protopteridae > Protopterus > Protopterus annectens. The sequence continues at coordinate 1,013,286,429 of NC_056733.1, forward strand.
CCGTATTTCATAAAATTATGGTTTTATTGAAAAGTCATTGAAAATTAAAGTCAGAAAGTAGCGGGAGGGTGGCCTAATGGTTAAGGTGTTTGCCTTGCAAGCACAAGGTGCAGGGTTTGAGTCTCAGAAGGGCTAATTGGCTAGGCTTAAAATAGCTAGCAAGGGAAGTTAGCTTAGTACAATCTATGAACCATTCTATGAACCATTCTAATGACAGACATTTGAGTTTCAGACTTCATACTCTTCAGAATATTCATGCTAACACAAAACCTGCTATGCAATCAAGTTTGTAAGATCGATATTTAAAAAAGTCACTATTTTTGTGCCTTTGTCCCCATAATTTATGGCTTTGTTCAGATTTCCTGCTTTAAGAGGTTGAGAGGTATAGCTAGATGTTGTCAGTAACTGGTGTTCTGACCAATGTACTATAGTTGCATTGAGAAAGGAAGTCTTTCCCATTCATTACCAAGTAAATGGAACCCTACTTAAAGTCAATTCATTAATATTTAATTATACAGTTCTTAATATAGAACAGAGTATGACTGATTTCTTTGCAAATGGTTTGTCTTTCGTCCCTGATCGAAGGGGCGATGTTGTTAAAACCCTAGTGGACCTCAAGTTGTATGTTCGTAAGTTGAATTTGGCAGTGCTTATGGGTACTAATTCTTCTCTTCTTTTCTTCTTAGGGTATCCAGTGTATTTAACCCCCCCTACAAGTTACCTTAAACATATTTGAAAAAAATGTGTGAAATTGACTTAAGGTCATTATTGGATGTGAAAGGTAAGAAACTTGATAGAACTAACATTAGTAGGGATGAATGGGATTTCATAAGATTGTTGGGTTATTGTAACATTAGGGTCATGAATCTAGATAAGGGGGGTGGCTTGGTATTCATGGACCAATCTGAATATGAAAGAAGAATGTTACAATATTTGACTTTGGATACCTACACTTTGGTTAGCCTTAATGAAGTTAATACTGCCTATGAAAGAATTAGAACAATGCTGGATGACTTGTTTTTGGAAGGGTCTATAGACATGGATACCTTCCAGTACTTGACCATGCCTGCCCCTAGAATCCCAATAATTTTCGTCACACCTAAGTTACATAAAAGCTTAGTAGACCCACCGTTCAGGCCTATCTTGGACGGTACAGGTTCCATAACCTATGCATGTGCCAAATTTATAGATAGTATTTTAAAACCTTTATTGAGTAAGGAACAACAAATATGTAGGGATTCTTGGAACTTTTTAGAAAACATAAATAAGTTACAATTTGATGACAAATATATCTTCACAGTCATAGACGTGAAAGATTTATACACGGTCATTCCTCAAGCTTTAGGGATCTCATGGACAAGGGAATTCATGCTATATCATAATGCAGATGACAACAAGGTTTATCTAGTGTAAACATTGCTTGATATTGTTTTGTCAAATAATTACATTATGTTTAACAACAAAATGTTTTTATAAAACACAGGGGTGGCCATGGGGTCACCGTGTGGGGCCAGCTTTGCCATCAGTGTTATGGCCCACTGGGAATGATCATGTCTATTTAAGAACAAATTGTTCCAGCAGAATGTCCTCTGGTACACACGCTATCAAGATAATATGTGTCTAGTATGGAAAGGTGAACTTGAACTTATAGATAATTTCATTACTGACATTATTGCCATGACCAATTTTTTACAATTTATTTACAATGTCGGGGTTGATTTTATAATGTATCTTGATGTGAAAGTAACAAAAGACAGGAATAAATCCCAGTACAAAACCACAATTTATAGAAAACCAACACATTCTAATGACCTTCTACACTTTTCCAGTTGTCACCCTTACCACCAAAAAAAAAGCTGTGGTTAAGGGCCAACTGGTAAGGGCGGCAAGAATGGTATCTGATGATGCAGATTTCCTAGATGAATGCGAAACATTGAGAACTATGTTTCTTAAGAGAGGTTATCCCTACAGCTTATTGATGGATGTTATATCAGAAGTAAGGGCAAAGAGAGAGAAATTGGACATTTCAAGCCCCTTGTCTGTGACCAGGTGAATGTAAACAGGAATGATATTTTATTCCAAGAAAATATAGGTAATATAGGTCGATTGAGGAATAACGATAACCCTATACTGAGCTTTTTGTCTACCTTTTGCACTGACTCCAAAGAAATTAAAGAAAACTTTCTTAAAAATTGGGCCATTATAGCAGAAGATCATATGATTAATAAAACATTAGGTACTGGACCTAAGTTTACTTTTAGAAGAGGCCCAAACTTAAAAAGTATAGTAGAAAGAAAAAATAGTGCAAAGAGGAAAGGCATGGAAGCCAATACGATAGGAATGAGAAAATGTGGAGCATGCTCTTATTGTAAGTCCATCAAAACAGGGATTTCTATCAAGATAAGAGATACGCTCTACACTTTGAATGGGAGATACAGTTGTGAATCAAAAGGGGTGGTGTGTGTGGCGATTTGTGAAGCATGTCTGTCCTTTTATATCAGTAAAACTGAAAGAAAATTCAAGCAAAGAATATATGAACATCAATATAGTATTCTTAGGGGGGACATTAATAATGCATTAGCAAAGCATGTTATGGCTCACCCAATGCATAAATTTACATTTTCTGTATTACAACAAATCCCATATGAGCCAAGAGGAGGGCCTTGGCAGCTCATCCTCGAAGAACAGGAAATATTTTTGCAGATAAGGACTTTTGCTTATTCCCCTCCTGGATTAAATGAATATATGTCCATCAAAAGTATACTAAAGCTTAAGGCATTACGTAGATAATAGTTGGACTAATGCAACTAGATAAGTTGCTAAGTAGGCAGTCACTAGATATTCGATATTTAATAATGAAGTTTACACACATTCATATATTTTTATTTAGAGCATATATATATATATATATATATATATATATATATATTTTATTCAAAAAATGTTTATACACATATATATAAAGCTTTTCTGCAGATGTTTTTTAGAAGATGCTTTTTATTTATATAATGCACACATTGTGCTATTTTTAACATTGGAACCTAATGGTATGTGTTCATAATAGCTTTTAAGTGGCAGATTGGTTGATTGATAATTAAATAATTAATGATACAAATCAAGCATATATAAAGCTTGAGAATTTTGTTGTAAAGTTGTCTGAAGAAGTGCAGGTATTGACTTCCATGAAAGCGCTTACATTAAAGGCTTGCTATTTTATTGATCATGTCCTGGGACTCTTCTGTGTTTCGTATGCTTGTTGAACTTGGTTTCCAAAGTTTTTCTCAAGTTTTATGTGTATTTTGTTGTTAAGGTCAATTAATTCATTATTTGTTGCACTTTAGCTGACACACAGCTGTCCTTTGATTATCAGCTATCAAGCCTTGCAGCTGGCACACACGGTTGGGGTTAAGCCTATGTTCTGTAGCTGGCAGCTGGCACACACGGTTGGGGTTAAGCCTATGTTCTGTAGTTCTTTGTTACAAGGTTTGATGGTTGGAGTTAAGCCTATGTTCTGTAGTTCTTTGTTCCAAGGTTTGATGGTTGGGGTTAAGCCTATGGTCTGTAGTTCTTTGTTACAAGATTTGATGGTTGGGGTTAAGCCTATGTTCTGTAGTTCTTTGTTACAAGGTTTGATGGTTGGGGTTAAGCCTATGTTCTGTAGTTCTTTGTTACAAGGTTTGATGGTTGGGGTTAAGCCTATGTTCTGTAGTTCTTTGTTACAAGGTTTGATGGTTGGGGTTAAGCCTATGTTCTGTAGTTCTTTGTTACAAGGTTTGATGGTTGGGGTTAAGCCTATGTTCTGTAGTTTTTTGTTACAAGGTTTGATGGTTGGGTTTAAGCCTATGTTCTGTAGTTCTTTGTTACAAGGTTTGATGGTTGGGGTTAAGCCTATGTTCTGTAGTTCTTTGTTACAAGGTTTGATGGTTGGGGTTAAGCCTATGTTCTGTAGTTCTTTGTTACAAGGTTTGATGGTTGGGGTTAAGCCTATGTTCTGTAGTTCTTTGTTACAAGGTTTGATGGTTGGGGTTAAGCCTATGTTCTGTAGTTCTGTGTTACAAGGTTTGATGGTTGGGGTTAAGCCTATGTTCTGTAGTTCTTTGTTACAAGGTTTGATGGTTGGGGTTAAGCCTATGTTCTGTAGTTCTGTGTTACAAGGTTTGATGGTTGGGGTTAAGCCTATGTTCTGTAGTTCTTTGTTACAAGGTTTGATGGTTGGGGTTAAGCCTATGTTCTGTAGTTCTTTGTTACAATGTTTGATGGTTGGGGTTAAGCCTATGTTCTGTAGTTCTGTGTTACAAGGTATCATGGTTGGGGTTAAGCCTATGTTCTGTAGTTCTTTGTTACAAGGTTTGATGGTTGGGGTTAAGCCTATGTTCTGTAGTTCTGCGTTACAAGGTTTGATGGTTGGGGTTAAGCCTATGTTCTGTAGTTCTTTGTTACAAGGTTTGATGGTTGGGGTTAAGCCTATGTTCTGTAGTTCTGTGTTACAAGGTTTGATGGTTGGGGTTAAGCCTATGTTCTGTAGTTCTTTGTTACAAGGTTTGATGGTTGGGGTTAAGCCTATGTTCTGCAGTTCTTGTGTTACAAGGTTTGATTCTCTCAATCCATATTTGCCTACTGTGTTAATCTGATCAAGTGACGTAACTGGACAGTGCTCCCAGTTTGATCGTGAAATGGGACTGAATGTGTCCTGTTTGCCTACCTGGTTAACAAACGAGTATTGTTTTTATTGTAATTGTTAAGTATCACTTAAAGTCAGAAACTCTTTCTTCATTGCCCATGTAATCATCAATGTTATATTTTTAAAATCCACAGAGGACTTCATATGGTGGTTTGTAGGATGACACTGGTGACCAAGAAGAGAAGGAGGAGTGTGAGGGCAGCATCAAGGATCAAAAGATGGAAAATGAAAAAGGGTAATTGTGAGGTGGAGTTAAGGGAAGAGTTAAGACAGGCATTGGGTGGCAGTGAAGAGTTTACCGAATAGCTGGGTAACTACAGCAGAGATAGTAAAAGAGATGGCTAGAAAGGTGCTTGGTGTGACATCTGGAAATAGGAAGGAGGACAAGGAGACCTGTTGATGGAATGAGGAAGTACAGGAGAGTATACAGAGAAAGAGGATGGCGAAGAAGAAGTGGGATTGTTAGAGAGATGAAGAAAGTAGACATGAGTATAAGGAGATGAGGTGCATGGCAAAGAGAGAGGTGGTGAAGGCTAAGGACAAGGCATGTGAAGAGTTGTATAAAAGGTTGGACACTAAGGAGGAAGAAAAGGACCTATATCGATTGGCTAGACAGAGGGACTGAGCTACGAAAGATGTGCAGCAGGTAAAGGTGATAAAGGATAATGAGGGAAACATACTCACAAGCGAGGAGAGTGTGTTGAGCAGATGGAAAGCATACTTTGAGGGGCTGATGAATGAAAGAATGAAAGGGATAGAAGGTTGGATGATGTGTGGATAGTGAATGATAAAGTGCAGTGGATTAGCAAGGAGGAAGTAAGGATGGCTATGAAGAGGATGAAGAATGGAAAGGCTGTTCATCCACATGATATACCGGTGGAAGTATGGAGGTGTTTAGGTGAAATGGCAGTGGAGTTTTTAACTAGATTGTTTAATGAAATCTTGGAAAGTGAGAGGATGGCTGAGAAATAGAGAAAAAGTGTTTGTGTTTTGGTACCGATTTTTAAGAATAAGGGTGATGTGCAGAGCTGTAGTAACTACAGAGGGATTAAATTGATCAGTCACAGCATGAAGTTATGGGAAAGAGTAATGGAAGCTAGGTTAAGGAGGGAGGTGATGATTAGTGATCAGCAGTATGGTTTCATGCCAGGAAAGAGCACTGCAGATGCAATGTTTGCTCTGAGAGTGTTGATGGAGAAGTACAGAGAAGGTCAGAAGGAGTTACATTGTGTCTTTGTAGACTTAAAGAAAGCATATGACAGGGTGCCTAGAGAGGAGTTGTGGTATTGTATGAGGAAGTCAGGAGTGTCAGAGAAGTATGTAAGAGTGGTACAGGATATGTACGAGGGTAGTGTGACAGCGGTGAGGTCTGCAGTGGGAGTGATGGATGCATTTAAGGTGGAGGTGGGATTACATCAAGGATCAGCTCTGAACCCTTTCTTATTTGCAATGGTGATGGACAGGTTGACAGACGAGATCAGACAGAAGTCCCCGTGGACTATGATGTTTGCAGATGACATTGTGATCTGTAGTGAGAGTAGGGAACAGGTGGAGGAGACCCTGGAGAGGTGGAGATATGCTCTAGAGAGAAGAGGAATGAAGGTCAGCAGGACTAAGACAAAATATATGTGTGTGAATGAGAGGGAGGATGGAGGAATGGTGAGGATGCAGGGAGTAGAGGTGGTGAAGATGGATGAGTTTAAATACTTGGGATCAACAGTTCAAAGTAATGGTGAGTGTGGAAGAGAGGTGAAAAAGAGAGTAAAGGCAGGATGGAGTGGGATGAGAGGAGTGTCAGGAGTGATTTGTGACAGACGAGTACCAGTAAGAGTGAAAGGGAAGGTCTACAAGAGGGTAGTGAGACCAGCTATGTTATATGGGTTGGAGATGGTGGCATTGAAAAAAAGGCAGGAGTCAGAGCTGGACGTTGCAGAGTTAAAGATGTTAAGATTTGCACTGGGTGTGATGAAGGTGGACAGGATTAGGAATAAGTATATTAGAGGGTCAGCCCAGGTTGGAAGGTTTGGAGACAAAGCCAGAGAGGCAAGATTATGTTGGTTTGGACATGTGCTGAGGAGGGATGCTGAGTATATTGGGAAAAAGGTGCTAAGGATGAAGCTACCAGGTAACAGGAAAAGAGGAAGACCCAAGATAAGGTTTATGGATGTGGTGAGAAAGGACATGCAGGTGATTGGTGTGACAGTGCAAGATGCAGAGGACAGGAAGAAATGGAAACAGATGATCTGCTGTGGTGACCCCTAACGGGAGCAGCCAAAAGAAGAAGAAGAGGACTTCATCCTGATAAGGCTTTCGTTATTATCTAATTACTAAATATCTAGTATGAATTAGTATGGAATTTACTAAAGATATACCACAGCTTGAAAGACCTCAACATTTTCTAATCAAGAGAATCAAATGCATAGGCCACCTTTGACATTTTTTCTGTTTCATATGGACTACTAAATGAAGATTCCCTGTCTTGTGTGCTACACTATGAAAGACCATATTTTAGAAGATCTTCTCTGCCTCAGCTCCACTGGTAAATGCTAGCAACATTCACAACAAAACTTTCAACTTACACAGTAACATAATGAAAACTTCTTGGTGGGACAGTTTCATTACTTGTGAAAAGACTACTGTAGCATGTTAAATGCCATATCACAGCAGTCTCCTTCAAATTAAGTCATGATGACTAGATAGGTTCATGGAAATTTACCCCAGGGATTAGTAGTGCGGCCTTATCAAGAAGGACGGAAAACCTACTAGAAATACTTTCTAAGGTGCAAGGCTAAGCTATATATATGGCTGATCAGACCACCTGACAAGTACTAATCAATGAATCTGTGAACCAAAAATTAATTGGGAATAAGTATCTACTCTTCTGTATTACTAAGAATATGCTACAAATGAGAACCTACCGTTATATGTTACTAAGAATATGTACCAAAAGAAAAAACATTTTTTAACTGTAGCATAATTTGTTCAGAAATAACTAGCTGCCAAGTTAGTTTCAGAGGTAAAAAGACATTTGAACAGAGGTGGCTCATGGTAGTGGCCTCTGGACTGCTGCCTCAATTAAAACAAAATACTGTATTAAATTCAGAAAGTCAATTATTTTCCTAACTTTTTGATTTGTTTCAAGTGCTCAGAACTCTGCACAATCTCGTGGAATGCAGAGGAGATCTGAAGCAACATTAAAAAAAAATCTTAATCAACTCACCAGCCAGCATGTAGGAACGTAAGTATTTATTTTACGTGTGTGTGTGTGTGTGTGTGTGTGTGTGTGTGTGTGTGTGTGTGTGTGTGTGTGTGTGTGTGTGTGTGTGTGTGTCTGTGATAGAAGCTCTCAACTGTCTCTCATTTTGCCCCATATTTTGGTTTGTTGTCTTGTAAAATGTACAGAGCACTGGAAAATCAGTGTGGATTGCAGTCAGTGGGCAATGGCAGGCATTTGAGTTTCAGACTCGACAGTCTTCAGAAAAAAAATGCATGCTAATGCAAAACCTGTTATTGTATCAATGTCTGACATATATAAAGACAAATCTGACCCTGATCTTTTTAGTTTCCTCCTTAATCTAAGATGATGAGAGGTAGCAGGGCATGCAGTGGAATGCACACTGTACTTTGCCAGTAGAGACTTGAGAAGATAAATCCCTTATGCAATTATTTATGTATTTATTCATTCATCCATTCGTTTGGTCACAATCAAACATCTGAGGCTTACAGTCTAAAACATACAGTTCCAGTAATTTCTGAGATGTTGAGAGGTATCAGTGCATGCAGTGGAATTCACACTGTACTTTGCCAATAGTGACTTGAGAAGATAAATCCCTTATGCAATTATTTATGTATTTATTCATTCATTCATTTGATCAGAATCAAACATCTGAGGTGTACAGTCTAAAACATACAGTTCCAGTAATTTCTGGTTGTGTATGTTTAGTGGAGTATTTTGCTCTCAACTGTCCCTAATGTCAGAAAATTTCTCTGATTTTCTGAGTCATATCTTGGTCTTTTCCTCATAAAGATTTGTTTTTTCTGGAAAATCAATGAGGATTGCAGTCACTAAATAATGATGAGAGTCATTTGAGTTTCAGACTTAGTAGCCTTCATAATACATTAAACCAAAGTCTGTTATCCTAACAAGTTTCAAGTATTACAAGTGTTCTTCCTGATGTAGGCCTTTCATCCACCATCATTGTATAGTTTTCTCTATGACTCTTAAGATAAGAGGTTGAGTTGCATATGGTGGTAGGTGTACTGTATTCCATCAGCACTTAATCTGAGTGTAATATGATGGTGTGCATGTGTGTGTGTGTGTGTGTGTGTGTGTGTGTGTGTGTGTGTGTGTGTGTGTGTGTGTGTGTGTGTGTGTGTGTGTGTGTGTGTGTGTGTGTGTGTGTGTGTGTGTGTGTGTGTGTGTGGTTATAAGTGTGTGCATGTGTGGATACATAGAGACTCCAACTGTCCAGATTTTTCAGACTATCTCTAATTTTTTCTGTCATATTTTGGTCTATTCCCATTAAAGTTTGTGTTTTTCTGGGAAATCAGAGAGGACTGCAGTCACTAAATGATGGTAGCATTAGAGTTTTAGGCTTATTAGTTATTTTAAAAAAGCATGATAAAACAAAGCCTATTATCCTTGCAAGTTTCTATGTATATAAAAGAAATAGTTGACTCCTAATTTTGGTCCTTTGTCTACAATTATTTGATAGCTTTTTCCTTGATTGTTGAATAAAATGGTTGAGACATAATTGACAGGGGGTGTGGGTCTGTATTGTATTCTGACAGCAGTGAACTGAGAAAAAATTCCTGGCAGTTATGTGTGTGTTTATTTTCTACTTGGTTCACAATCAAACATTTGAGGTGTACACTCATACAAGTGGCTGTATTGATGGTCGTGTGCATTTGTGAGAGGTGTATATGGTCTCAGCACTCCATCATTTTTTGTCTCATATTTTGGTCTGCTCCTCATAAGGTTATATTTCTTTCTGCAAATTAATGAGAATTGCAGACAGTAAGTAATGATGACAGACATTTAATGTTCATACTTAACCTTCAAAAACATACTTATGTAAAGTTTGTTCTATCGGGTTTCTAAGTATATAAAGACAATAGATGTCATTGACTCTATCCTTGTTTACCATTATTTATTTTAGATTTCTTCTTGAATCTTGAGATAAGATATTGAGACGTATGGGGTGAAGAAATTGCACTCTGTTATGGCAATGGTGATGTAAAAATTCCTGTGTAACAGCTATACACAAATGTACTCATTAATTTTGATCATAATCAAACATCTAAGGTGTGCAGTCACAATTATAAAAATGGTTGTAATTGATGTGTGTGTGTGTGTGTGTGTGTGTGTGTGTGTGTGTGTGTGTGTGTGTGTGTGTGTGTGTGTGTGTGTGTGTGTGTATTTAGAGGGTTAAAATACATTACTGTTGCCAATTGCTGATATAACTTATCTTATTACATCCTGATATTTGAGAGATATACAGTCGATAAAGTTGGCTTTAATTGTTGGATACAGGAGTTGTTTATAAGTTTATAGGTAAGTACTAGGCTAACTGCCCTTGTGAGCCATTTTATGGCTAGCCAATTTCACTTCAAAAGTATCTATACCATTTGGTTATATATTGGCCTTACTCATCCCATGGTCATTATATGTTACCCCTAATGAGAATAAGAGGGATCATACCATAGATAATGTCTGGGCACCCATGAGTGAGATAAAGCATTTTGGAGCTGCCTCTGTCCATCAGTAATACTATAGACAGTCCTGGGGTAAATTCTCTGTTTCTCATCCTTAGATGTATGATACTAATGAATATGGACATGGATGAACTTTACTTTATTTGAATGGGGAGTCTGTTCCAGAGCAATGGTATCTTCTGTGAGATATACCTATCCTGCTGATGTTGCAGAAGAGGTTTAGATCCTAGGTTGAGTATTTCTGATGCCATTTGACCTGCTGATGTACACTAAGTCCATCAGCAATGGGTCAGAGGATACCTTGTATGCCAGACACAGGTCACCTCTTAGCAGTCTGTAGGATACCAAGTGTAGTGACAGGGCTTTGAGTTAGTCCATGTAGGACATGCTGTTTAGGCCTTGTATCCTTTTAGTAAAGTATCTCTGTGGACATTTCAGTTGTTGCATGCATCTGGGGAGATACATAAGGGGGCATTATATTAAATGATTAGCCTAATGAGGGTTGAATAAAGGATGTCAGTGGATAAAAAGTGATTGGGACTGTCACTTGTTCTAGTTAAGCAGTCATTAGTCTGGCTTTCAAAAGTAGTGTACATTTATGTGAAGCCAGCTAGAATACCATATTATGCTTAGTTTAACACAGTCAGATATCTGAGCTGTACACAGTAAATAAAGTGTTTGCAACCAAGAAGTATAAAAATTATATGTGATGAAAATGACTTGAGTGTGAGGGTGAATGGTTGCAATGCATCTAAAAATAGGAAGTTGATGATATTTTCTAACTTTTCTTAAGTGGCTATCTGTGGCAATCTGACCAGGATGTGGGTTACAATAATTTATTATTGACAGAGTGATGCATCAAGTAATATTGCCCTAGGTTTTCTGGTTGAGGTTTTGGCTGTGATATTTTCTGTGTGGTGTTTATGTGTACTCCCTGTCACATCACAATTTGGGTGTTATCAATGTGCTTTCCTTTCTTCTTCTAGACCCTCTGTTGTATAGTATATGCCTCAGACTGTTTGTTATTTTACTTTCATCCCAATCCAACAGTAAAGGGCTACAGAAAAAGTAATTATATATTTTTGGAAGAGTAAGAAGCAAGGTACTGTTCCCAGATAAAATCTATATATTCTTACATTTGCCATCTTAGTTTATTGGGGTACTAGTGTTTGTTAAATTTGAGTATTAATCTTTAGACACAACTTATTTTTCATGAAAGAAAACATAAGACTGAAATTCATTCCTTACTCCTAAGTTTTGGTCTAAGATGCATCTCTGAGCATCTAGAACACTAGGACATCTGGGACCCTACTGATCCCTAAACCCCCAGCCTGATTCAGTTAGTTCCCTCAAATTTATTCCAATAGAGTCTTAGCCTTTTAGAATGTGTTCAAATTAGGAGGTGGGCTAAAAAGTAAGACAAATTGTGAAAAAGTAAGAAAGAAAAAATCTGGATAGTGAGGGGCCAGAATGATGGGAAAACTGGGGGGGGGGGGCACTAGAAAAATGTAGGTGGCACTAGTGTGAAACAGGGAGCCCATGGAGTCCCTTACTTAAGGCTGGCCTTGTCAATTGCAGTCAAACATCTGAGGTGCATATACTCAGTAAATTGGCTATAATGAATGGGTACATACTGAACCTTTATGTGAGTGAAACTTAATGACCTCATCTGTTGTATGATCACAGACGATAGTCATTGACGTGGTGTAATAGAACTCCACCTGTTCTAGTTAGCCCCATCCATTTAATCATTTCCTGACCCCCCCCCCCCAGAAGTCACCAGTATCCATGGAATTTAACTAAATCATATCTATAAATGTGAATGGTATTTTTAAACCTAGATTGACTATAAAAAATCCCTTGCAGGACTATAGTTGTAACTCATATAGGGATGTAAGCAATAATTAACAGAATGTCATTACATGTTGCAGGCCAGTAAGTATCACCATCTTTAGAGGTCTATGTTCATATTGCCCCTCAATGATTTAGAACATTTTCTTTCTTGCTAAATGCTGCAATGCCAATGCTAGATAACAAAACCTGCAATGCAGATGAGAGAGAGAAAATGTGTCGACTAAAAATGTCACAAGTTGTACCTGCTATGACATGCAATGTTGTAAGGAGGGAGAAAAACACAGAACCCCTGAGACCTTTAAGGTCACAGTGTCCACCTCACCAGCATATGCTAGATTTGTTGGGAAAAAATACTCTGCCTTAGTAAATAATATGCAGTAAAAAAGTTTCCATGACAACATCTGGCAAACAAGCAGTACTAGCACACTGGTAAAGCAGACCTTAAGCCCCTCCCCATGCAAACGGTCATGCTTTGCAGAAGCTTCTAAGATCCATGTGGCCAGAAGTCACTAGCCGATAACTGATCCTAGGTCAATATATCTAGTGATTTCTCTTCAAGTCAAACAGGAAATGGCTTCTGATATTCAAAGGAGTAATTGGCAATATCATGAGACAGATCTTGATAAAATACAGCTACCTGTGTTGAAGGTAAAAACTTTATACTTTTAGAGCAAAGGACAAAGTGAAATGTAATACTTGTTCCTTTATCATTAAATGACCCTTATTTTTCCTTGAAAGTAATTTAATTTGAAGTTTGGGGCATGGCATCATAATATTTTATTTTCAAATTCAAAAGTATTCTCTGCTTTGTTATTCTTCAGACATTGACCTATTCCGTAGGCTTGAACTACAACATCAAAGCAATTAAAAACATTAGAAACAAAAGTAGACACTATCAAAACTGCTACAATGCTTTAAGAAAAAAAGAGAAAGGAGAAAAAATTGCACAGATTTTCTGAAAGCTTTTTTTCCACTTCATTCAAGGTTTCCTGGAACTGAATAACACGGGGTGCAGAACAGAAAAGAATCATTCTCACGGAAGGATCCCAAGTGCCTGTAAAACTTTTAATGGAATCCCATGAAGGACGAATAGAGCAAGCGGATAATAAACATGTGAAAAGGCTACTACCTGTAATTGGATCACGTGAGTTCAGAGAGCTGTTTGTATTGTACCCACAAATTACAGTTTGAGTGGCAGGTACCTATTTCATGGCTGGAGATGAGCAGCTTCAAGTGGAACTGCAAAAAGGTTATTTCCAGTATGATTTGTAGAATTTCATTTCAATCTGTGAAGAAAATCAGCCAAAGCATGAAGCAAGCTTAGCATCACTTCAGATCACGTGATGCAGAACGGAATGAATGAATTCATCTGTAAGTCTCTGAGTGTTTATGACCAGGTTAAAGGGAAATGTAATTTTAGTTTCTGAATCTGTTGTGAGTGGATAAATATTCTAAGTGCTTTAAGAGCAGAGAACTCAAGACTATGTTTGTAGTACACAGCAAATTAGCTACATTGTGATTCTTTGCACAATTCCTCCTGATTTTGCTCTGATCATGTTGAACAATGTCAGCTGAGGTAGGGTCTCATGTAACTACATTGTGATCACATGATATAGTCTTAGTTGGTTGCATTCTGATCATGTGGTACATTCACTGATGGCTACATTCAGATGATATGGTACATTCACTGATGGCTACATTCGGATCATGTTGTACATTCACATATGGCTACATTCAGATCTTATTTTATATTACTTAGCAGTCTGGCTCCTAATCATATGATGTAATCTCATACTGTAATATAGTGATCCGATCACATGGTATGGTCTCACATGGCTGTGTTCTAATCATATTGTACAGATTCAGCTATGTTATATTCTGATCTCACTCTGAAGTTACAGCATACCTCTCAACTTCTTTTCTCAAGGATTTTGGACAAAATCAAATATAAGGGGAGGACAAGGGCCCAGATTAGGGACTATGTTTAAATATTACTATACGTCACATACAACTTTAATAGAACAACAGGATTTGCATAAAAGTCTTTTAGCTTTTCCTGGTTAGGGGTCACTACAGCAGAACTCCGGTCCACTCATGATTGGCAGTGGATTTTATGGTGCCAAGTTGCCAGCCCGATGCCCAACCTTCAACGAGGACACGCCCATTCACACTCGTACCTACCTGCATGTCTTTAATGTCACTCGACCGTGGGGAGAACATGCAGACTCCACACAGAAGGTGCTCCAGCTGAGAATCGAATGGGAGAACCTCTTGCTGTGAGGCGACAGGATTTGCATCCGCTTCCTTTTTCTAATCAATAAAAAGTATGAAACTCTAATGACTGGCAAATTTCAGCGATTTGAATTCTTAGCAATTTACCAGAAAATCAGACATTTTACAAGGGATGCAGTCAAAATATTAGGTATGATCTGCAAAACCAGTGACAGCTAAGAGATATGAGTCTCAGCAGCCTGGGTGCTAGTCATGTGGTACAACTTGATATAGGTACAGAATGATCATGTAGTACATGCTCAGCTGCCTGGGTTCTAGTCATGTGGTACAACCTGATAAAGGTACAGTCTGATCATGTGGTACACTCTCAGCTGGTTAGTGAATTCTAGTCATGTGGTACACTCTCAGCTGGTTGGGTTCTAGTCATGTGGTACAATCTGATATAGGTACAGTCTGATCATAGTACACTCTCAGCTGGTTGGGTTTTAGTCATGTGGTACAATATGATATAGGTACAGTCTGATCATGTGGTTCACTCTCAGCTGGTTAGTGAATTCTAGTCATGTGGTACACTCTCAGCTGGTTGGGTTCTAATCATGTGGTACAACCTGATATAGGTACAGTCTGATCATGTGGTACACTCTCAGCTGGTTGGGTTCTAGTCATGTGGTGTACAGTCCCAGCCATTCTGCATTCTGATTATATGGTTCACTTCCAGCTGTTCCACACACTGATCATGCGGTATATTCCCAGCTGTGCTACAGTCTGATCATAAGATACACTTTCAGTTGTAATGTTCTGACCATGAGATACAGGCTCGGCTTAGTTGCATTCTGATCATGTGGTACACACTCAGCTGGTTGGTAGATTCAAGTCATGTGGTACAAGTTGATATATGTACAATCTGATCATGTGGTACACTCTCAGCTGTAATATTTTGACCATGAGGTACAGGCTCAGCTTAATTACATTCTGATCATGTGGTACACTCTCAGCTGGTTGGTGTATTCGAGTCATGTGGTACAATGTGATATAGGTACATTCTGATCATGTGGTATATTCTCAGCTGTGCTACATTCTGATCATGAGGTACACTGCTAGCTGTAATGTTCTGACCATGAGGTACAGGCTCGGCTTAGTTACATCCTGATCACGAGGTGAAGTTTCAGCTGGTTTGGTTTTAGACATGTGGGGACAGTCTCAGATGTCTGTGTTCTGACCAGTTGATAAAGTCCCTCTTGGCCATATTTGAAAAAACTAATTTATAAACAAATTCTGGAACACTTTCATAAATACAAGTTACTAAAAACATTGAACATGGATTCCATAATGTCTGCAAAACTATAACAGCCATTTAAACAATTACTGACATTATTTTTTTTTGCAATAAAAAAGGGATGGGTAATGAACAGTGTTTTTATTGACCTTACTCAAGCATTCAAAAGTGTTAATCATCAACTAAAATAAATGTTAATCATCATCTAAAGCTGCTTAGCAATAGCTATACCCATAACAACGCTGAGTGATTTTGCCACTATTTCTTGTTTAGAATATCTACCATCATCGGAGCATATCAGAAAGTGGCTCATTTTTCACTGATGTCACATAGGTACAAGGAATGATACTCTTCCTATTCATTAATAAGATCCGCTCAATAATACCACCACCAAGCTAAGTCGCAATGACATTATTTTTGATAAACAAGCTCCTCTGAACAACACATTGCAGATCCCACTGCCAGGTGATTTTAATAATATATAGCTTTTGTTGTGTCAAGACAACATATTACAGCAATTAAAAACACAATCACTGCCAAGATTGTCGGTGCCCCTAGAAAACTACCAGCACAGACCCTGCTATGCCTGTATTCTGCCAACAGTCAGACAGTAATAAATGTGGGAGAATGCAAATGCCTAGGCTTACTTCTTGACTCCAATCTAAATCATAAAAGGCATGTCAAAACAATTAGAACTAAAGCTAACACTCAGCTAAAGGCTTCTTTTTTCAGTTTTAAACCAGTTTCTTATTCCAGAAACCAGAAGGGCCACAGCAAAAAATTCCCTATATCAAGAATAAAAATATTATAATCTGCTCTTCCTACTATCTGTGTCTACCAAACCTCTCCTCAACCCACTCACAAAAAGTTCAAACCACACTTCCTTAGATTTCGTGATTCCTAAATCTGTCATCCAAATCTGAACATCACTGCCTTTCACTTGAAAAGATTAAGTTCCATATCCATTACTGCATGGTGCATTCTTTTTCAATCTTCTCTTACATTCAAGATACTGTTTCAATGGTACTTCCACCCCCCCCCAAAAAAAAATAAACACATTTCCAGTTAAAACTTCTCCCTGTGCTTTCAGGGCACATGCTAATAATTATACCTTAACTTTACAAAGACAGACTCAGACTAGCCACCTCTGACAAACATTTCTCTAAGACTGCATCTGGCAACTTGTATTATCTGTCAACAGATTAGTTAAATTTAATAGCTTCAATTTTACAATCAGCTACTAAAACATCTACAAGAGTCCAATTGGTGTTTTTGCTCCAGACATAAGATCTTAGAGTAAGTAAACTCAATAATTGTAAGAATATATTGTAGATGCACAGTGTTTTATAGGAAACATCCCATACAGTGCATCAGATGCACCCTATATGTGCTTACATTCTGATCATGTGGTACCGTCTCACAATCCTACTTCTAACTAAACCTATTGTATGTATTACTTTCTATATTTATATCTATATCTATATATTCACTGCCCATAAAAACTTGATCCCCAGGATTCACGAATCCTCCGTGTAAGACTAAAATAGTTTTACACGGAAACGCCAGTGTAAGAGTAAGACAGCAGTGCACCATGCATATTAATGAGGGCGCGCAGCCTCAACTCTAAGTCTAACACGGAACATGCACGAGTGCAAGGGGCATATCGGACTGCCGAGTAGTCCAAAATTCCATGCCCCTGCAAGTCTCACAATAGGGAAATGTCAACTGACATGAGCAAGTCCACTCAAATGTGTACATACCCAGCACTACACTCCCCCACATTCTAAACCCCTGTACAATTATAAATTGTAAAACTTTAATTTTTTTTAATAATTCCCAATATAGCTGCCCGTATTTGTGCGTGTTTGTGGGTGTTTGCCCATTTCTTAGCTACAGTTAGCAGTTTAGATATCAAAGAGGATAATAAGAAATTATATGCAAATTAAGCAAAATAACAATAGCATAGTGGTAGAACCTTCACACTAAAATGAGGCATTTCCGGTACGATTCCCACCACTCCCCTTTTTATTTTCTGTTGGAAATCTGTATATGAAAAGAATTCCTGACATTTACCAATGAAATTTAGTAAAAAGCATTGAAATGGTCTATGTAGTAGTGAACGAATTTTATATATATATAAGAAAGTGAAATGGTTATGCATACTGATGAATGCATAAGTAATGTATATTAAGCAATGTGAAGCACTGCTAAGCAATGTTTACCAGTATTAAGCACACTTCAATATAATTGCTCATAGCTTAACACTGCTTTAACTAGCGCAATAGCATTGCGTGGAGCTGCGCATCGCACCAACTAGTGCAAACAGAACATGTTTGTGAGTAGCTGCGCACCGTGCTAAACAGCGCATTATTGGGCAACGTTGGGCAACGTAGATCAACATAGAGCAACATCGGGCAACGTAGAGCAACGTCAGGCAAAGTTGAGCAAAGTCAGTAAAACATAGCCACACCTCCTAGCCAGTCTGGCCAGTAGTGAAATAAAAAGCAATGACAGGTCTCGAACCCGGGATACTGTGCACCATAATCACAGTACTGAACTACTAAGCCATGACAGCTTGTCATAAGTATGCACTTTCAACACACACATACATATCAATGTAAGTGTACCCATTGCTAAGCAGGTGTAACTTCAGCTAAGTTTTTTTCAAAATTGGCCAATCACAAATAAGTGCGGGAAATGATGCATATTTAAGCTCCATAGGTGGGAATACTATCCATAACTGGTTGTAGCTCCCATCTGCAGGCAGCAATGGCTGGTGCTGGAGAGAGCTCTCATTTTCGAGCGCAACGTTGGGGCATTGAGGAGTCAAAAGTAATGGTTTGGCTCCTTGTCCACAATCATGAAGATAGACTCCTGCGGGGCCAGTACCAGGGCACCCAATACAAAGCGGAAGCTGGGACCATCTAGTTCATAAACTCACCAGGGCCACAGGCATCCCTCGGACTGGTGAGCAAGTCAGACACCACCATGCAGACCTGAAAAGACATAAGGCAGATCAACTGGACCAGTGGATCCAGGAGGTCCGTGGGATGGCAAATGCCCCACTACTTAGTAAGTAGCCATGGAATTAAGTATGTAAGAATTGCTATTCTAGTGTATACTATGGACAGGTATGTCTCAATATCACTTCAATTACTTCACAGCTGCAGGTGTCCATGCTGCGAATCAGCAAGCCTATGCAGATAGGCTGCTAAGGCTGCTCCACCAGGCAGGTTAGTAATTATTCTGCTTGTACTGTTATGTAAAATAAATGAGAGAGCCTGAAAAAAATGTTTAAACACAATAAATAAAGGTATAATAATTCTCTAATAATTATTCTGCATGTACTGTTATGTAAAATAAATGAGAGAGCCTCTAGAGAAGTGTTTTAAGAGTTTAATAAAGGTAGAATTCCTGGAGTGTGTCTGTGTCATTTTCTTTGATATGTTGTTGTACCCTTGCATTATAGAAATAGTACTGTTGTATTAAGCGCTGTTAACACACAGTTGGGTAGGCCCATATAAAGTGGATGAAGGGAGTGCCAGTAGCTTTTAAGCATATTCACAGTCCTCAACTGTTGGGTCATGCCCAGCATGTACAGGTTAATCTGGCACATGAGTAGCTTGGTATTGTGTTCCCCAGAAATGTCATTGTGCTGACAGAAATGTAGGGAGCTGTTAACATATAACTGATAATTTCACCTAAACATATCTAGATAAGTATATGAAAGTAGAGCTGTCAGTGTAACATCTCAGCAGTAGTGTGTTTGAGCAACTCACAAAATATGTAGCAGTAACATCTGCATCCCAGACAGTTTGTATGTCAGATACAGATCATGTATATAAAGATCTAGCAAAACCCATTTCATGATCTAAGGACAATTGTGTAGTGTAATAATACATGTAGGGGACATATAACTGCATTCAATAGGAATGTAGTGTAAGCTAGAAGGATATATAAGTTGTTAATGGAGCTATCATTTTCCACCCTACTGCATAAAAATGCAATTCCACACTTCAATGGGTATGTGTAATCTCAAAACATTTGTTGGGACATATGTCCTATTGGTTTATAAATATCTGCATGTATTTCAATGCATGTGTCCTGTTCAAATACCACAATATTGGTGGCCTGTTGCCATCAATTAAACCTGCATGCTGTTGTAATGTCCACTGTTGTCCCATATATGCATGTGTCATGCTTGCTGTTCAACTGTTAGAACTCTGTTGTGTTGGGTTAATGGGAATACTTCTGCATGCTGTTATAATTAATTGGTTATGCTGTTGACTGTTACTAACACATATTTTCATTAAATCCTCCTAAACATAGAACGTACGGGAAGGCCAGTCCCAGCGGACCCACCTGTCCCACCTCAGCTGGCGATGGCACCTGGCACCAGCAGGTCCGGTGCCCAGCCTGGGACCTCCTCCTCCATTGGCCCTGTGCCACTTTTGGGTGGAAGCACTGCAGGGGATGGGGCTCATCCCCCCATGCAAGCATGGGTGGAGGAGGGCCACATATCACCCTCTGAACGGTCCGGGCTGTGGTGCGTAGGGAGATCGAGCGTTCAGTCATTGATCCTCTACGCCAGCTTGAGACATGGGTGGAGTGACTCATGAGTGAGCCTACCCCTCTGATGCAGCCCCCAGCACAGCCACCCTCTAGGCTGTGAAGGTGCAGTGGTGACTGCCCATGGGTGGGGATCTCAGTTCCACTGTTGCCATCTGTGGGCTCATGGACTTACGATTTCCAAACATCCTTCCCCATCAATGGTGTTCACCCACCACATGTGTCATATTGCGCCCCTGTATGCGTCTTGTTTGTCATGTCTGTTAACCTCCCCAACTTACCTCCCCAAATATACCTACTTTCCCTACCCCACATTCCACTCTCACCTGAAAAAAAAGAAAAAAAGGGCAATCTGCTCCCAAAAAAAAATTATGCCCCATACATAGCTGCCCATTTTGCACACATGTCCACTGGACACATAAAATGATATTTAATTGGCAGTACAACATACTTTGTTGTCCTCACCCCTCTCACAAGGGGTTGGAGGTTTAATATTTTTTTCCAAATTTAATGCATATGCACAGCTGTTGCTGTTAAAGAAATGGGCAGCTATGGGCCTTCCCTACACCCGTCCTGCACATCCCAAGCTGTTTTTCCTACTGTCTTCCCCTCTTTGTGCCCCATTTTCACCACTTTCCTATCTCCCCATTTTCTTTTCTTTCAAAGAAATGAGCGTGGGGGTTAGCGGAATTAAGCACTTTTAAGCAGTAATTAGTGGGTTTGCACGAGTGTGCGCTTATGTGCGCTTAGCTAAGCATTGCTAAGCTTCGCACAAACCCACACAAACCCACTTACAACTGATTAAAAATGCCTTAGTCACTCTGTATGTCAGGGCCCTTGTTCTGCTCAGCAGCAAAATAAAACACCTCTGTCAGCCGGACCTTGTACACACTAGACGGCATGAAGTACCACTAAGCCATGGTAAACATACATCAAATTGGTGATGAAATAAATATATCATGCATCAGAATGAGTGAATGTAAAGGACAAATAGGAATGCTAAAACACAAATCCTGTTCTGTGGATCTTTACCAGCAATTCTTGTGGAATTGCATTACATGACTGTGAAAAGAGAACCAGCCATTCTAGCAGGAAATAATGTTACAGCAGCACTTTACAACCCCCACACAGTATCATAGCAGGACACACACTGGCATATCTGATTAGGGCAGATGCCATACTTCCCAACTGTGACTAATTTTCAGGCATGTACCTGATTTTGAGGCAGGTTTTAGCTGTGTCCCACACTTAAAACATCAATAACTAACCCTTTCCAGAACTTAAAAACTACTTAATAACCCTCTTAACAGAAACGGGACAATGCACAACCAAACTAGGTAGGAGGCTATGCCACCCCCCCCTCAGTTAGATATACTAACTCCAGGATCACACTGCAGTGGGGAAAAGGGCATATACCATTAACTTGCCTTACAGTACTCTACACACTGCCACTACTGCTGGGAATGCACAAAACATTTGCCAAATTACTTTAGATACTTCCCGTAAAAATGTAAATAGAAAAACCCACATTCAGAAACACTACAAAACTACTTTCTACATGACTATCAGAATTCTAACAGTCAGCACTATAGGTTACAGTAATTATTTTCATCACAAGCAAGTAACAGGTAAAGGAAAATCCACAACAAGTCTAACCCTCAGATTCTCTATGCCTTGCGCGGCGTGCAAGATCAGTGCAGGAGCTCTAGCAGGCAATATGTCTGACATGCGATCCAGGAACAGCCTGCAGGGGCATGCACGAGCGCTCCTGCACTAGTCCTGCACAGACTAAGACCCTGTAAGAAAATCACCCCATTTGCAGGAGAAATCCATGCAAATGAGGTGAATTTGCTATCCAGGAAGCTTACAACCGGCCGTGCAGGACTAGTGTAATCTGCAGAAATGTACTCGGTTACTAACCAAGTACATTTCTGCAAAATCCAAAATGGAGCTGTGACAGCTCCAAATAAAGGCTGCATATCATTTAGGAAGCATGCCAATGACCACAGGCCATTGGCATTGCAAACAGCCAAAAAAAATTTAAAAATCTACATTTATTTTTTTTAGCCGATCTCGGCTGTTTAAGCGTAGGGCAGAGGCGCTCAAATTAAGCATTATAAGTAAAATCACTATTCTGCCATGCAAGTCAGTGGCAGACAGAAGACAACATGGCCAGTGAGTAGTGGTTGCTAAGGGGGGAGGCTCAGTGTGAGACATGTAACTATGCATTAGCAGGCAATCCTATGCAAATGAGGGGAAGGATAGTGAATCCCAGTTTTCCCCAGCATGTGAGTCAGGTCCCAACAGTGTATGAGTAGGAATAGCTAGGTGCAAACCTAGGAGTTAGCTGACATCATGAGGGAAGGGGTGTGAGGCATACTGTAAGTGGATTGGAGCCTTGTGGCTCGGGTTTGCTCCTAGCTTAGCACAGCTAAGCTAGGGGGTGTGTCTGAATCTGTCTAGCCCTCTTTACATTGCCTAAGCGGTGTGCGTGCCACACACCGGGTTTTAAATGAAGAAGAAAAAAGTTAAACCAGGAAAGTGCAGCTCTGTGCACATTTGAGCACTCTGTTTGAGTGTCGCACCCCCGGGGTTAAACAGGAAGGCAATGGGAAGGGAAAACAGCAGTAGGAAGGTAATCAAGGAGAACTAGCATAGCTGGCGGGTGAAATGTATCAGAACCAGCCAATTACACAGGCAGCAGACCAGCCCAGCCAAGAACACTACTATAAACAATGCAAACACCTTCCCCTCTGGGTTTTCCCACACTCTACACCACCAGTGTATACAAGCGGGGAACTTTTAACAGACAAAACTACAAAATGATAGGGGCTGCAGCAGGCAACATAGAACAACATGTGCAAGAGGGTGAGAGTGGTGAGGATGTGAATGCTGCTGATCAACCCACAGTGAGCAGAGGGAGAAGAGTGTACAGACCCTGGGTAACCTACCAGGGGCTACATGAGCTGGAGATAGTGGAGTGCTACAGGGTGGATAGGGACCTTTTACAGCAAATTGTTGAGCTGTGCTGGCCACGTCTCACACACAGAACTAACAGAGAGGAACTCATCCCAGTGGATACCAAGGTATGTGTAGGCCTAAGAATACTAGCTACAGGTACCTTCCAAAGGTCAATTGGGGATATGATGGGGATCTCACAGGCATCAGCATCCGGGGTAGTCCACCAATTCCTGGCTGCCATGTCAGCACATGTCAGTGAGCACGTATATTTCCCCAACACCCGTGAGGCGTTGGCCAGCAATATGCAACTGTTCCACCAAATAGCAGAATAACCTGAGGTAGTGGGTGCTATGCACTGCACGCACATATGCATCAAAGCACCACCCGGTAAACAGGGTAGGGTCTACAACAACCGCAAGGGCTTCCCCTCCATCAACTGCCAGGTCGTGCGCGATGCCCAGGGCATAATAATGAATGTGTGCGCTGGCTGCCCTGGAAGCTATCACGATTCCCACATCTGGCATCTGATGCAGCTGTACCAGAGATTTGCCAATGGGGACATCCCTCACGGTCACCTAGTGGGGGATGCTGGATGTGCACTGGAGCCGTGGCTGATGTGACCCATCAGAAATGCACACACACCCGAACAAGAGCACCATAATGAGGCACACGCCCAGACCCGAATTATTGTAGAGCATGTGTTTGGGATGCTCAAGTCATAGTTCTGGTGCCTGGACAGATCCAGTGGAGCCTTGCAGTACTCACCAGCTACATGTACCCAAATTGTCCTCATATGTGCCATGCTGCACAATATGATTCTGTGGAAACATCTGGAGCAGGAAAAGCATGGAGCAGGGGCCACACAGTCCCCCACCATTGCCAAGGCCTGCACAGGCACAGAGTAACTCGGAGGAGTAACAACCTGAGCCTGCCCCAGTAGGCAGAAGGAAGAGTGCCCAGTATGCCCTGGCCTTGACAAAGAGGCAATGCATAGCACATACACTGACACAGGAGGGACCCAGGAAATAACACCTCTCTCTGACTCTCACATACAGTAAAAGGGATGCCAAACATTACACTACCTCTGCTCAACCATGTATAGGGAGTGTACTATGTGCATCTGACATAGGCAGCCCTGCAGCACCACCCTCAATACTGGGACACCCACAAGGTAAGTGACTCACACATGCCAGTCAGGGGGGTTCACATACCCAACAACAGTCACAGCCAGCAGGACAGGTGTAAACAAACAAAGGCTGTGCTATGGCCTCTGAATGATGCCTATGGGTAACCTCCCCCCAGGCCTACACAGACAGACTACAGCAGGTCAGGCAGTGGGACGTTAGTTCTGAAGGGTATGAAGTCAGAAACTAATATGTAGGTAAATCAAAGCTATGATCTGTAGTACACTGGTATGCCTCTAGTGAGCATGATAGGTGAGAATACAGAATGAAATGGAGTACCTGACATACGTGTACAGTCATAGCAAATGTGTACAAGTGTCAGGTGTGCCCCCCCCCATCCTACGTAGTAATGTAATAACAGTCAGGTGTGCCCCCCGAATCCTGTGTGGAAATGTAGACATAGTCAGGTGTGCCCCCCCATCCTACTTAGAAATGTAGTAACAGTCAGGTGTGCCCACCCATCCTACTTAGAAATGTCGTAACAGTCAGGTGTGCCCACCTCAGTTTTGTGGAGAAATGTAGAAATAGTCAGGTGCACTCCCCATTCTATGTAAAAATGTAGAAACAGTCAATTCCAAATGATCGACAGATACCCTGCAGAAACAGTATGCTACCGGTAGGTGTACAACACAAAGGTCAGCACTGCAGTACAAACTACCTGGACTCAATCCACACATTCAATACAGACGGCCATATTGGGCATGCTCACACACTTAAACACATGAAGGGCATGTCTGCAAACACCAGTGGACCAGACATATCTGGCAGTCGCAGATGTTAGTGCAGACACTCCTCAGTATGCACCACACATGCTTTGCACACACAGTGGATAGGAATACAGACATATATCTAAGAACAACACACTATAATAAGCCAAAGGTAGAAGTACATAGATGTGTGGAAGAGGGTGACTGTGACAAGGAGCCATCCAGGCATTGGCCCACCTAGCACACAGCCAAAGGGCCACAACCACATGAGGTTCAGATGTAACTCACTATAAATTCTAGCCACCGGTATCCGTCAGCAGTACAGAATATGTGGTGCATGTGCTAGCAGTGCAACATGACTGTACAAGGAATTGGACATCTAGCTGTATACACATACCTGAGAAATATGACCCTGTGTGTGCCCGCATGTGGTGTGTCAACCCCTAGATGAATAGGTTATGGCCCATGCAACACACTGCCCTCTCCATAGCCCTACTATGACAAGCCTCCTGAGGTCATCCACTGTGAAATACACCTTTGGGAGAGTTGTAGTGCAGTAATCTCTGTAGTGTGTCCTATAACTGCGTACTGCTGTAGTGTGATAAATTAGTTAGGTAGGAGTTCTAATCAAAGACTTGGCAAGTGTGTGTGCATCTGTGTGTGTGCCTGTCTGACTCTGTCTGTGTAGAGAGCAATGCTTTTTGGGGTAGTCTCACTCCCTACAATTCCAATGCTCTACTTTGGCAAGTCTGCTGATGTCATCCACCTAGAAATACACCACTGGGAAGGTTGTTGCCCAGTAATCTCCGTAGCTTGTCCTATTACTGCATACTTCTGTAGTGTGATAAATTAGTTAGGTAGGAGTTCTAATCCCAGACTTCGCAAGTGTGTGTGTGTGTGTGTGTGTGTGTGTGTGTGTGTGTGTGTGTGTGTGTGTGTGTGTGTCTGACTCTGTGTAGAAAGCAATGCTTTTTATTGTAGTCACAATACTCCCTACAATTCAAATGCTCTACTTTGGCAAAGCTGCTGATGTCATCCACCTAGAAATGCACCACTGGGAAATTGCAGCCCAGTAATCTCTGTAGCACGTCCTATAACTGTATACCACTGTAGTGTGATAGAATAGTTAGGTAGGAGTTCTACTCCCAGACTTGGCAATATTGTGTGTGTGTGTGTGTGTGTGTGTGTGTGTGTGTGTGTGTGTGTGTGTGTGTGTGTGTGTGTGTAGAGAGCAATGCATTTTAGGCTACTCACACTCACTACAATTCAAATGTCCAACTTTGGCAATCCAGCTGATGTCATTCACTGTGAACTACACCTTTGGCGAAGGAGCATGCCTGTAATCTCTATGGTGCATCCTATAACAACATCATGCTGTAGTGTGATATAGACCTCTGGTAGTTGTTCTATCCCCACACATGGCAGTTGAGGATGTTTTTTGTGTGTGTGTCCATGTTTGTGTAGGGAGCAATGCATTTTAGGCTAGTCACACTCACTACAATTCAAATGCCCTACTTTGGCAATCATGCTGATGTCATTCACTGTGAAATACACCTTTGGAGAAGGGGAACTCCAGTAATCTCCATGGTGTGTCCTATAATAGCATCATGCTGTAGTGTGATATAGACCTCTGGTAGGGGTTCTATCCCCAAACATGGCAGTTGTGGATGTTTTGTGTGTGTGTCCATATTTGTGTAGGAAGCAATGCATTTTAGGCTAGTCACACTCGCTACAATTTATATGCCCTACTTTGGCAATCCAGCTGATGTCATTCACTGTGAAAGACACCTTTGGAGAAGGGGCACTCCAGTAATCTCAGTGGTGCTTCCTATAACAGCATCATGCTGTAGTGTGATATAGACCTTTGGTAGGGGTTCTATCCCCACACATGGCAGTTGTGGATGTTTGCTGTGTGTGTCTATGATTGTGTAGGGAGCAATGCATTTTAGGATAGTCACACTCTCTACAATTCATATGCCCTACTTTGGCAGTCCTGCTGATATCATTTACTGTGAAATACACTTTTGGGGAAGGAGAACTCCAGTAGTCTCTGTGGCGCATCTTATGACGGTGTAGTGCTATAGTGTAATATACTAGTTAGGTAGAAGTTCTAATCCCAGACATGACAGGTGTGTTTGTGTGTGTGTGTGTGTCTGTGTTTGTCATCCATATCCTGTGTAGCAGTGAGTGTGTAACAACTGGACTCAAGGTGGAGTGATTTTTTTCTAACTTCTTATATGATGGGCCAAGTATATATCACAATGTCCACTGTACAGGGATAACAGATGTGAAATAGCCAAGAGGCTGGTATGCAAATCCATACCCCTAAATGGGACATCAATGCCAGCTGAACAATGTTAGAAACCCTTGTATTACCCAGGGTACACTCTAAACCCATGTCTCACACACACACACACACACACACACACACACACACACACACACACACACACACACTTGCTCAGGCAACAGCCGCTATGTTGGTAGTACCCTGCATATTGCCCACTGATATTAACCATGGTGTGATTGCAGTGGGCTACAGAGGACATGGCACCCTGTCCATCAGTCCAATAGGCTTGTACATGTCAACAATGCACCTCCCCATGTTCCCCACTGGACACCTGCAACACTTGTGGTGCCATCAAATGTGACACACAAAGGACATAACATGCCTGAAACACAAACCCTGTATGGTCAGATGCCACTGACATCAGGGAATACTGGTATCATGTTATCAATGTAGGTGCAAGGCCAACCTGTTGTCCATGAACAGTTCCCGCCACAGGAAGCCAGGACTGGCACATCTGATGATAATGATCTGTGTACACAACATGGGCCAGACACCCCAGTTACAGTTCCACATTTATTTATTTATTTATTTATTTATTTATTTATTTTATTTATTTTACATTTGTTCACTGGGCTAGTCTAGCTGGACATAATATCCGTTTTCAGTAGAGGCCCGGGGAGAAATGCTCCAGTACAGGCAATAAACAATGATTTATCACATAAAGCATAATATGAGTAAACAATACAAGGTAGAAAGAAAAATAAGTTTCAACACAAAACAAATACTAAAAATAGGAGATGAACTTATACTACATACTACTATATTAGAACTGATAAAACAGTAACAATAACACAAAATGAAGTTACACAAACAGATAAAAAGGTTACTGGTAAAGCCTAATTCTTAGATATAACTCTCAAACTCTTGAAAGTTTTAGTGAGGAGCTCAGTAAGGGGGATGAGAGGGGTAAAAATAGGTGAGTGAGGACATGATTTCAGTCGGGATTTGCACAAGGACACATCCAATGTGTTTTGAGATGTTCTTTAATGTGTTTTTTGAAAAGAGAGGTAGAGTTTTGATTAGTTATTTCTTGAGGGAGTTGATTCCATATTTTACCTATGGAATTTGAAAGTAATGAATCCCCAGCTTTATTATATGATTTAGTTAGAGATACTAGGAGTTTATTAGCAGAACGGAGTGTGGCTAGGTTTTTATACGGTATAATCAGTTTTGTAAGGCTAGGGGTGACATCAGGGTAGTAAAGGGTCTTATGAATGATGAGTCACTGTACATGCATGTGGGAGGTGTGCACATTCGAGACACTGTCCATATCATGGATGGAGGAACACATACATGGCAAGCAATGCACAGCGTTGGCCACATGCAATAGACACGTAGGTAACTAGATGGTAAATACAATACCCTCCTGTGTGGGCATCTCCAGACACTACACCCCTGAGCCACAATGAAGACCATTGTCATGTGGCCTGATGCCAAGGTATACCCATTACCTAGCCTTGTATAGCCATCTGGCACCATCAACCACAACACACCCGTGAAGCAGTGCACACATGCATGTCAGTACTGGCAACCGTGTCTGTGTGTGAGTGGTGTATGATGCGTATGACCACATTCACACTCACTACAACCCCCAATGGCATACACTTCCACATACCCTTTGAAAATATAACCTCCGTATGACTCCTGTGGTGCATGTGATACCTGCACAGTATTGTCTTGTGGCAATCCCACTAGTGCTGAGTTGTATTTCTGGCCCTGCCAAGTGTGGCAATATGTGTGCATCCCTGTGAGAGTGTGGGTGTGTTGATGCTGACACCTGTTCATGCGAGCAGGCACATGTACAACACCTACCACATAGCTACCATATCCCTTTTGCAGATGTCAAATCACCATCACATATATGTTCTGAGGGCTCCTCAACAGGTAACCCATGTGGCACATCCAATAACTGCATGGACATGTGATAGCACTACATATTCATCAGGGTTTGATTCCCTGTACTGGTAGGTGTATGACAAAAACATGCATAGGTTTTACTCTCTCACCCCTCCCTAGCTTTTCTGTGTCTGTGTTTGCTTCTCTCACTCCCTCTCTGGTGGATGTGGAGACTTACACCTGCTTTGCTTGGGCAGCAGTATGTGTATTTTAAGTGATGCTCATGATCCGTTGATGGCCTCTGCACGAATTGCAGCCCTCTTCTAGCTGATTGCATGTGAAACAGCTGTGGTAACATTCCCATAGCCAATTGCATGGAAACAAACACACACCAGTATCTAGGAACATCATGTGGTGTTGGGGCTTTCATTCACTGTGAGCAGGAGCTCAACCTGTTGTCTAGCAAACAGCATCTTAGATGGATTGGGGTTTACCTCTAACAACATACACTGTGGAAACAGGCCAACGCACAGGAGGGGGATGTGCCTGACCTGACTACATACTGTAAGTGCTGCTATACTGCATTTGGAGTAATGTTGGCTTAACAGGGTGTGTGTGGATATGGCTGTCCTACATGTTTACATACCTGCCATGGCAGTGCTATGTTTATGAGGGTACACCCATCTGTAGGGCCATCTGCAGACTGGCCAGTGTGTGGTGCCTTTTGTTTCAGGTGTTACCCACTGAGCACCTATCTGTAAACTGCAGAAGATAGTGTGAGGATTGCAGTCTATAGATGGTGACAGCCATGAGAGTTACTGACTTCATATCCCTCATAGTACATATGATGCAACAAACCCTGTTACAACAGTAAATGTATGAGGTTATCAGAGCAACATTTCAATATTGGCCCTGTGTATATGCCTCCAACCACAACCCTGACAACCTTTGCACATATGTCATGCAGTAAGTGGTGCATATGTACTGTACACCATAATTACTGACAGCATATCTGATAACAAGCCAGTATGATATCAGACTGCTACACATGTAATGTATAGTAGGGGTTATATTTGATGACATAACCTGGACATGCTGTGGTTGTGTGTACAGTACTGAGGTCTGTGTACTTATGGCGATTGTTGGCAGTGTGTGTATTGTTAATATGTACCTTGGCCTGTGTACAGACTGTGGTAGATGTCATTGTTCTTGGTCCTGTTCTATCTGATGTTACATGCTGCTCCACTGTATGTTACCCTATCGGCTTGCATGTTTGTAGGGCCATATACACACATGTCCCATACCACAGACAGGCAGCGTACCACACTGTGCAGTGGCCCAGTATATGTAGAGTGAGTGTGTGGGTGGCACATATGAGGTTGGTGTTGAACAGATAGTCCATATACTGTAATAATTTGCTAGCATGCCATATGTAGCTGTGGCTGTGTTCACATTGGTTGTGGTGATGCACTTTCACACAGGTGTACGTTACTCTGTGCTGTGGCATGCCTGTAGAGCCTGTTATCTGTGTGCAGGTAGATGTGCATTCCCCCATAGGAAATGTAGGCCAGTGTTGAGCCTGTCTGCCTGTAGCCTGTAGCCTGCACAGTGCTTTGTTACATGCCTAACAGCTTTGTGTATTTACCCAGTGAGATGTAATGTCCAGTTACTTTCCAGATGTACTGCTGTCAGGCCACCATAATAGTCATGTATGTCAGACAGAGCAGTGGAATGCTGTACAGATGTATGTCAATATCTACTGGGTGGTATGTGGCCATGGCACCCACTTACCAGAGGTTATTATGTGGCAGGACAGACAGGGATATGTGAATGCATAACCTATGGGGGCAAATGTATACCAGTAGTTACGTGTTATACTCATCTACATTGCTGTTAACATCCATATTGTCAGGACTGGTCCACATGTCTTGCACTAAGGGGTTATGTGTATACATCTGGAATGTCCAGAGTGTGTCAGACTGTCCACATATATTGGCCATTATCTCTGCTGTAGTCCACAGGAGCATTATGTGCTAGCAGTGGTACTGTACTATGATATCCTTACAATGCCTGTCAGTAGCCATTGGCGCATGTGTTAAAAGCAGATGTTACCTCCCACACACACACCATGTCTGTGAAGACAATCCCTGGTACAGTAGCAATACTCTACAAGTATACCTGCTATACATACCTGACATCCCCTTGCACTACAAAGGTGGGTCTACAGGGGCTGAGGTAGGGCTACACTCCATGTTCAGGACATATGGTGATGATATATGTACATATAACTATCCACATTTTATATAGACATACAGCTATACATATCGACATACACAGATGTATATGTATATGTACATAGATATACAAATGAACACCCAGATATATACAGATACAGAGCAATATATGTCTACACATATGCAGATAGAGATACATATGCACATATACGTATGGATATCTACATATTGTATTGACAATAGTAGGTATATCAGGATAGATATGTATGCACATATAGTTATTGATATCTACATATATACCAACATAACTAGGCATATCTGTACACATAGGATGTGCACACATATATAGCTATATATACATATATCTATATAGACACATATATATATGGGAGCGCTACAGAATCCTGAAAGCCCAAAGTCCTAAAGACCATCAGAGGTGAGCTGCCTTTGGGCATGTGGATGTGCATTACCATACAATCCACCTTGGTTAAATGCAGGCCTAATGCCACCTGCCATACAGACTGTTCTGTTTGCCAGTGTGCTTCTGATGGTGTCAGTTGTGCATTGTTATGTAACAGTTACATCCCATTGTGTCAGCTGAGGTCTTTACTCCCTAGGGATTGTCTTCAGAGTGTAGACAGAGGCTGCTGAACTATACACCTGCATTACGTATCACTGATTGTTTGGTATCCTGTGGGCCAGTCTGTCTTTACTATTGCACTACTTGATAGCCTTGGCCTGGACAGCAACATTTGTTAACTTTTCCAGATTTCTGTATTTGTATAACGGTTTCATAGTTGAATTACTCAGTTTATATGGATGTCTGTGTCTAAACCGCTATATGACATGGCATATAAAACTGTAACAGTACACAAATAATGCTTTCCCATTTATGCACACTGTGTGTGGTGTTATATCCTTTTATATCTGTGTGGATATATATTGCAGGCAATGAATGTGATTTCTATGGGTAGCTCATACAGTGTCCAGTTGGTAAGGTGGTAACTGTAAGAATAGTGTATGTTCCATATTGTGTGCACGTACTACATATGTAACTTACTGTACATATCTCTGCGTGTGTATGTGTAGTTACATATATATATATATATATATATATATATATATATATATATATATATATATATATCTGTATCTGCATGTATGTGTCTGTGTATATGTATCCTCGGGATGCCCATGTCATGTCAGGTCCTGGTTATGGGTTCTGTAACACTTGGTAGTGTATTGAAGGGTGGACATGTTTGGCTGTGGGGGGTGTACCTATTCGTGCAAGATGTATATGGTTTGGGGACTCTCAACCCCCATTAACGTTGCATGTGGACATATATGTTTTAGTTATTTCCCCATTGTTATCTAGAGTTGTATGTCCGTATAGATATATATATATTTTTACATAGTAAATTTCACAGATACATGTGGATAGTTATAACAAAGATGGCAATATTTATCTAAATAATGTGGGGTGCTATGCCCCCACAGCCCCCATTATGGGGGGCTGTGTCCCCCACAACCCCCTATCTATTTATTCTAACTCCAGGGTCAAGCTACAGTGAGGAAGGGCATAATGGTTTGAATACAATGTGTCGATGTTATGAGTTTCGACCAAATGAGTTGTCGGTGTTTTGAGCTTTCGGTGTTTTGGTCTCTTTGAAAAGTTTGTCGATCATATGAACTGTCGATCATATGAAGTAGACCTATATATATATATATATATATATATATATATATATATATATATATATATATATATATATATATATATATATATATATATCTGTTTAGATATTAATATTTATGTGTATATAATATGCATGTATTCTACCTATGTTCCAAATTTCAGCTGTACACCACAAATCTATTAATTACCTTTTTTTAAAATTAATATTTTTTTTTTCTCTCCACTGTAACTGTTGATGTGTTGCATCTCACTGTAAAAACATGTCTATTGTAATTTGTGTGCATACTGATCATGTCTAAATATCTAAACGTATCTGTACTTTTTCTATGTGGAGCTTTTCTCCCCGGGCCTCTGCTGAAAAAGGGCCTTTTTGGCTGAGTCAGACACCCCCGGTTAACAAATGTAAAATAAATAAATAAATATATTTAAACACACACAATACATCTAAATGTTGGAGTACATTCTCTGTACTGTTGACTGACTGGGCTGGATGATATGTTTTTGAAAACATCAGGGTTATGTGTATCTAGCATGGCTTAGTGGTAAACCACTTTGGCTATGGTGTGCAGGGTCTTGGGTTTGAACCTTGCAGAAGCTGTTTATTTTGTTGCTGGGCAGAACATGGGCCATTGGATACAGAGTGATTAAGGCACTTTGCAGTTGTAAGCGGGTTTGCACCGAGGTAAGGACTGCTAACTTCCGGTTACAATTTCTTATACTCAGTTAGCTTCTGAACTGTTTAACCTGTGTAGGCATTGCTTACCCCCATGCAAACAGGCTTAAACCTGCTTACTGCTGCTTAAAAGTGCTTACTCCAGCTTACCTCTGCACTACTTTCTTTAAAAGAAAAGAAAAAGGGGTTGATAGGAAAGTGGTGAAAAAAGGGGCACAAAGAAGGAAAGACAGTAGGGAAAATAACCAGGGATGTGCAGGAAGGGTGTAGGGAAGGTCCATAGCTGCCTATTTCTTCTACAGCAACAGCTGTGCATATACAATGAATTTGGAGGTAGATTTGAGCACTCAAACCCCTGGGAGAAGGGTAAGGACAACAATAATATGTTGTGATGCCACTTAGACCGGATTACATGTGTCCAGTGGACACGTGTGTGAAATGGACAGCTATGTATGGGGCGAGATATTTTTGTGGGAACAGATTGCCTTTTTTGTTTCCGCAGATGAGAGTGGGATGTTGGGGAGGGGTATTAGGTATATTTGGGGAGGTAGGTTAACAGACAAGACTAACAAGATGCATACAGGGATGGTATATGAAACATGTGGGGGGTAAACACCTTGATGGGGAGGGGTGTTGGGGAAATTGGAAGCCCAAAAGCCCCCTGGTGCAAACAGTGGGACTGAGGTCCCCACCCATGGGCAGTCACATCTGCACCTTCACAGCCACAAAGGTGGTTGTGCTGGGTGCTGAGTCGCAGAGCCAGGCTGACTCTCTAATTGCAACATGCGGCCCTCGAGCTGGCGTAGAAGATCACCAAACTGCTGGTTGATCTCTCTACGCACCACGACCCTGACCTGGCGAAGAGTGACAGGTGCCTGTCCACACCCACTCTTGGGGGGTGAGCCCTATCCCCTGAGGCAGTTCCACCTGAAGGTGGTGCAGGACCAACGGACAGGGAGGTCCTGGGTTGGGCCCCAGACATGCTGCTGCCCTTAGCCATGGCCAGCTGAGGTGGGACAGGTGGGTCTGCTGGGACTGGCCTTCCCAAGCATGCTGTAGTGTTTAGATTTCGTCATATGTGGGTTAGTAATAGTCAACACATTCCAGAGTTAGGTATAACAGCATGCATAGATATTCCCATTAACCCAGACACCAGATACAGAACAGTTGCATAGCAAACAGAACACATGAATATATGGGACCAGAGTGGTAATAAGAACAGCATGCAGGTGCATTGATGGCACCATGCATATATGGGACCAGAGTGGTAATAAGAACATCATGCAGGTACATTGATGCCACCATGCATACATGGGACCAGAGTGGTAATAAGAACAGCATGCAGGTACATTGATGCCACCATGCATATATGGGGCCAGAGTGGTAATAAGAGCAGCATGCAGGTGCATTGATGGCACCATGCATATATGGGACCAGAGTGGTAATAAGAACAGCATGCAGGTACATTGATGGCACCATGCATATATGGGACCAGATTGGTAATAAGAACAGCATGCAGGTACATTGATGGCACCATGCATATATGGGACCAGAGTGGTAATAAGAACAGCATGCAGGTGCATTGATGGCACCATGCATATTTGGGACCAGAGTGGTAATAAGAACAGCATGCAGGTACATTGATGCCACCATGCATATACGGGACCAGAGTGGTAATAAGAACAGCATGCAGGTACATTGATGCCACCATGCATATATGGGACCAGAGTGGTAATAAGAACAGCATGCAGGTGCATTGATGGCACCATGCATATATGGGACCAGAGTGGTAATAAGAACAGCATGCAGGTACATTGATGGCACCATGCATATATGGGACCAGAGTGGTAATAAGAACAGCATGCAGGTACATTGATGGGTTCATGCCACCAATGTTGGAATAATTCAATATAGTACATGCATGGGAACCATTACAGTATTTATCAAACAATTGGACATTATCAGAGTAATTACATACCAGTTGGGGTGGGTATGTTGATTATTGTTGGAGATATGGTGGGGGGGGGAGAAAGATGTCAATTAACAAGTAGTATATTCCTGTACTCTACATTACTTTCCTAGTCAGTGCTATCTGTACCTTACAAGTCTTACTACATTCCCCTATAGCCTTAGTTTGGACAGTGATATGGTTGCCATCATTGTTACACATGAACCGGTTTTACCTGCAGTATACACCTCTTACCTGGTATACCTGTGGAGGGAATGTTTGTTAACACTAACTGTTTCTACACATACTCCCGGATTCTGGGTTGATGTTTTGCACATAGCTATCCAACTCTTTCTGCCCAGACTCTGGCCATGTGTTGACCACATGCTGGTGTGCCTGGACATATCTAGAATATTGCACTCTTCCACCTTTAGTGACCTGACACACATATATACATGCTTTCCTACACAGTTATATTATGTAGCACAGTGTGGGTGACAGTGATCAGTGATACTTTATTATTCAGAGAAACTGCAATGCTCACAATTCCCTACAATACCAGAGTGAAAAGTACCAGTACAGGTTATAATGGTCTGTATTACTCAGCATAGTGTTTGTATCTGATGTACCTGTGGGAGCAATGTTTGTTAGCACTAACTGACTGTTGCCACACAAAGTTCCAGATTCCACATTAGTATTATGCACATACATCTCACTCTGTTACTGTACACACTCTGGTCACAGCTTGACAACATGGGAGTGTAGATAGGACATACTTGAAATATTACTCTTCTAACACTTTTGGGGGTTACTACAGAGACAAGTTTGTCCTCATAGATTTTTGACAATCACTTGTATTCTCTGTTTGCTGGCTAAACATCTGGGATCTTCCCACAGACTTACCAGGGGGACAGGCAGCAGATATGGGCCCATATACTGGACATTCTGGCCTCATCTGTACAGTTGTGGGGTATGATTCTGTATGCAGCTGTATTCCACTCCCAGAATCCAGACCATGGCTGTGTCTGCTACAACTTAAACACTGTCCATCACAGTTGTGTCTGCTATATAGATATTGCTGTATATCTCCTATCTGCTTTCTGCCTTACTAATCCCCTGTTCTTTTGCATTCTGACCTTTTATTAAAACACTATTATACAGATTTCCTAGATAGTTTTATGTTGTAGGACAGTATGGGTGACAGTGATGTGTAATATCTTATTATTCAGAGCAACTGCATATCATTCTTGTATTTCTGGGCACAGTGTTGGTATCTGACACACCTGTGGGAGGAATGTTTGTTAGCACTACCTGAATGTTGCCACACAAAGTACCAGATTCCACATTACTATTATGCACATACATCTCACTTGGTTACTATACACACTCTGGCCACAGCTTGACAACATGGGGATGTAAATGGGAAATATGTGGCTTCTTGCTCTCATAAGGTTTTGGGGAGTTGCTAATGTGCCAGCTTTGTTCTCATAGAAGTGTGTCAGTAACTTATATTTCCTGTTTGCTGCCTATACGTCTGGGAACATCCCACTGATTTCCCAGGGGGACAGGTTGGTAGGCAACGGATATGGGCCATTTTAATAGACATTCTGGACATATCTGTACAGTTGTGGGGAATGATTCTGTATGCAGACTACTACCACTGGCAGGATTCGAACAGTGGTTGTGTGTGCTAATAAAACAACAGTTCACAGCCCAGTTGAATGTGCTATTCGTTTTTGTTGTCTGCATTTTCCCTGTTTACTGCCTATGTGTCTCTCAGTTGTACTAAATGGCCTCTGGGGATTACACCTGTCATATACAGACATTCCTACACATTCAATTTATGGTGCATGGTGTGGGTAACAGTGATTAATACTACAGTACTATTACATGATTGCAATTCTACATTACCATATGATACCAGAATATACACATGCAGTCCAGCAGTTACACCTGTTTTGGCAGGCTATTACACTTTTATTGATATACAAACGATATGAGACTCTTCCTGCCATATTCTCTAGTGTATGCAGTACTTTCCTTGAAAAATACAGGTCTTATACAGGCAATGAATTTACTACTACTTTTAGTTTTATTTCCTATGACAGTAATTGCATGAGTATTACTGACCTGCCTCGCGTCACAACCTTGCCAACTGACTGATGTAGGCCTCCTGGTTCCCAGCCAGGTCCATTGCAGCTGTGGGAGACATAAGAGGAGTATTTAGCCATACCTATCCATGATATACTGGGGTGATACTTACACATGACTGGAACAGCCCCAGGCACTCTACCCTCTTGCAGCTACTCCTCCAAGAGGTCCCGCTTACACCGCTTCAGGTTGGCATAGGGGTGCCTGACCTGCTCACCAGTTCGGGGTATGCCAGTGGCACTGGAGAGGTCACGGGCGAGATGGTCCCAGGCCTCCGCCTTATATTGGAAACCCTGGTAGTGGCCCTGCAGCAGTCTCTGGACATGGTCTTTAACTAGGAGTCCTGCCATGACCTTGGACTCCTGGATGCACCAGCGCTGCACCCAAAAGTGCACACCTTCTCCCCTTACTGCCATAGTGCCTGCAAGGGGAATCTACAACCAGTTATGAGATGTATTCTCGCCTCTTAGGTTTACGTAGGGCTGATTTCCTGCACTTTTTCGTGATTGGCCAGTTTTGAAAAGGCTAAGCTATGGGCAAACCTGCTAACCTAAGGCTGGCATTGTTTAAAGGTGTACACCACTGACAATGAGTTAGTTGGTCTACACATCGCTTACACCTCCTAAGCTGGCCTGTGCAATGCTTGGCATTACTTACATTAAACTTTGCGTTATACTTCCTTTTTGACATTGATTTCTTATTCATTACATCTTATATATCTGCCTGGTATCCATGATTCATGTGTACGTACACTGTATGGGGTCCTTGTGTTTTATTGGGGACTTCAACACTCTATTACAATTACACCTCACTTCTGGGCTTACTGCTGTACTCCAGTTCATATATTTATGTTATTTAGAGGGTTATGGAACATATGCCTGTATACAGATTCCTTTCACAGGTTCAGTTTGGTTATACTATGGTGAGGACTTGTTTGAAGATACCTCATTCTTCTGTACTTCTGTGCTGGCTTGGTGGATAACTACTGTGATTATGATGTATAGGGTCCTGGGTGTGAGACCTGCATGGTTGTTTATTTTGTTGATGAGCAGAACAAGGGTCGTTGGATACAGAGTGATTAAGCCACTTTTGAGCAGTTGTAAGCAGGTTTGCGTGACAGTAAGCACTGCTAACCTGCCATTACATCTGCTTACAGAGACTTAGCTTTAGAATTGCTTAGCCAGTGTAGGCATTGCTTACCGCCGTGCAAATGGGCTTAAGCCTGCTTACTAGTGCTTAAATATGCTTACTACTGCTTATTTGTGCTTAAACCTGCTTAGTAGTGCCTTATTCATTATGACACTGACACCTCACATGTGCCTTCACTGTAGTACTCCAGTTCATACAAATATGTTATTTAGTGGGTTATGCAATATAAATATTACTCATAATGTGCTTTGCCATAGAAAATGGAATCTGCTGCAGTGGGACTCGAACTGGGAATGCCTGCTCATAAGGCGAATGCTCTGCCCATTACACTATTGCTATGCTGCTGCATTTGCATGTATCTTCCTTGTTATCCTCTTCAGCCATTTAAGCTACATTAACCATAGCTAAGCGATGGGCACACCTGTGCCCCTATGGTTAGCTTTAATCGGAATTGAAAAAAAAATGGGTTTCTTCATTTTATTCATATATACTGTTGTACACAAGGGGACTGTTGGTGGGGATATGCGGTCACCTGTGAGCAGTCTCACTCATTTCATGCCCCTTTCTGCTGTTCTGCATTGCCGGGGCATGTATAGTCTGAGAGCTTTGCTCTCAGACATGCCCCCTGCACTCTTACATGCTTCGTGTAAGATTAAGAGCACAGGCAGTGTGCCTCATTCATATGTATGGCGTGCTGCCGTCCTGCTCTTAAATGGTCGCTTCCATGCAGGACTAAGTTAGTCCTGCACAGAAGATTAGCAAATCTGGGGGCAAGTCATAGATTATAGAGCTTCTGGTTGGTAGTTTGCAACAGGGTCCAGTACACTGATATTAACAAAGTCTAAAAAACATTGGATATGTATGCTGACATTATGGTTAAGTTCACCACATTGTCAGAAGGCATATGGTTTGACTCTCACCTTTGGAAGGGAAATTGGCTAGATTGTATATAGTAAAAATACAAAAATAAAATGTTTCAAGTAACTTAAAGGACAACTGCAAAAATCCACTGTAAACCTTATTACATTCTTGAATGTTAAAAACGATGTTTGTTGAGCACTTTCAGCATGTAAAATACAAAACTTCATCAGAACAAGATGGAAGTGACAAAATCTTCATTGAAATATATCACCTGACCAATCAGATTGTTAGCCTACCCAACTACATTTTCAAATCTTAAACTCATATGTTTCAGTATTTAAAAACATAGTTATGTTAAACCATCACAAAGAAATGCTTTTTTTTTATAAATACAAAATCCTTGTAAGCCCCTCAGGTGGTCGCAGAGGTTAGCAAGCAGAGGGAAGAGATGAGTGGGCAGATATCTCCCATACCAATCAGGTCTGGGTAGGCATGAATTGAAGGGAAGAGAAATTGGGTGAAGAAGAGAATTAGACACTTACTAAGGAACATAGGAGTGTTTTATTTATTTATTTTATTTTACATTTGTTAACTGGGCTAATCCAACTGGACTAGGTCCATTTTCAGTGGAGGCCTGGGGGAAAGCTCCACAATTATAAACAGCAATATCAAAATACAGAAACAAAAAACAAACAAATGTTAAAAGCAGAGACATTCACTTTAAATATGCTGAGAAATAGCTGTTTTGAAAGAACTAGTTCCACAGTTGGATACAACAATATCAAAATACAGAGTGTTAAAAAATGGAGAGGTGCACGATAACCAAAGATGAGATTACCTGTCTTAGTAGGTTACAAGTTTATAGATTTTGATAATTAAAGGTGGATTTAAGCTTTTCAAATATAATAATCTTGACATCACCCCCATTCACTTTGACCTCATCCAGAAAGGGTTTAGATTCATACCAACAAAGAGATTTGATAGTGTTGAAGCCCTTTTGGAACTTCAACTATTTATTAGGAAACTCAACTAGGCCATTTTATTTAATACATCAGGGCAAGTAAAAACAAACAAAAACAAAGTTTCTACTAAAAGAAAAGCAATTTCACCCCCCCCCCCGCATTCTGTGTTATCAGCCTTCAAAAAGATATGTGAAATGGACATTTCCAACTATGTCCGCTCAAATGCTCACAAGCCTAGATTTAATCTATCTAGGGAAGAGAGAAATTTGCTTGAGGAACTTAACAGGAATAGTAACATCAGGGTTATGAAACCTGACAAAGGTGTGAGGGGGTAATTTTTGATAATATTGACTATGTTAGTAAAATATCAGAGATTTTGAATGATGACACCATATATAGTGTCAGTTCTAGGAGCAAAGCAAACATTGCCTACAAAAAGATTGATTGACAGTTACTGAACCATCTTTCCCAAGGTTTGTTACCACCTGATGGTTACAATTTTTTGAGCAATTCTACACGCAGAACGCCAATGATGTTTGGTATTCCTAAGATACACAAAGATGTTGACAATCCTGCTTTAAGACCCTAGTAGCCGCAAAGGGATCTAAAACTTACCCTGCCCCTTAGTGGTCTCTATCAATAGGACATTAAAACCAGTTTATTCACAGTTCAAATGTCTTCTAAAAGATTCTTGGGACTTTCTTAAGTCACCTAGACAGTAGCCTATTGGAACAGAACATAATTTTTAGCTATTGATATTAAAACCCTGTTTACATGTATACCCGAGACCAAGGGGTTACAGTTTTTTCATGAAAGCATTTTAAAGTGTGAGTTCCTACAAGGTAAAAAATACTCATCTACTGATGGATTTTATGGAGATATTTTACACAATTTTGTGATTATTCAGTAAAGCCTACATGGACTTATTCCTGTGTAGGCACAGTGGCACGGGGCTTACACATAAGTAAGCAGCTGTGCAATTCATTAAACAGAGCTGAGGGGCGTGCACATGTGTGCAAACA
This sequence comes from Protopterus annectens, assembly GCF_019279795.1. Lineage (NCBI taxonomy): Eukaryota > Metazoa > Chordata > Ceratodontiformes > Protopteridae > Protopterus > Protopterus annectens. Next base: position 1,013,328,490 of record NC_056733.1, read on the forward strand.
TGGAAGTGTCCGTGGTATGCAAATAATGTCATAAGCATGCAAATGAGACAGGTAGAGCAATTCAGCAAGCAGACAGGCAGTCATGCAGACCCCGTGTTGGTGTCCGTAATGTGGGTTTGCAAGGCATGCCACAGTGCTCAGCAAGGAAGGCTGTAAAAAAAAAAAGAAAAATTGGCTGAGAAACCCAATAATATATTAATTACTGAGCCCTGTTTCATTTATACTAGGGCCATTAAACCCCTTAATGATGTACTTGGGAGTACAGACTTGGGAATTTTAACTGAGAGAATGCTAGGCACTGCTGCAGCTCTGCTACCTATGTATGTGCTAGATGCTGAGGTCAATGCAGCTGCTGCTGATGCTGAACATTGGCCTAGACTGAGAAGGAGAACAGTATTCAGGCCCAGGGTAACCTACCAGGAGCTACATGAGCTGGAGATTGTAGAGTGCTACAGGGTGGACAGGGACAAACTACAATAACTCACTGAGCTCTGCTGACCTCAACTCAGACCCAGAGCCAACAGAGGGGAAACCATCCCAGTGGAAACAAAGGTATGTGTAGCCCTTAGGATACTAGCTACAGGTACTTTCCAAAGATAAACTGGGGACATGAAGGGGTCTCACAGGCATCTGCTTCCAGGGTACTCCACCAGTTCCTGGATGCCATACTGCCACATGCCAGTGAGCACATTTATTTTCCCCACGCCTCTGAGGAGACGGCCCGCAGTATGCGACACTTCTACCATTTAACACACTACCCTGAGATACTGGGTGCGATAGATTGCACTCATGTACACATCAAAGCACCACTAGGTGAAGAGGGTAGAATCTACATCAACCACAAGGTGTACAACTCCATCAACTGCTAGGGCATTATCATGCATGTGTGCTGGCAGCCCTGGCAGTTATCACAACTTCCATATTTGGCATGCATCACAGCTGTACCAGATGTTTCCTAGGGGGACATCCCACATGACCATTTACTTGGAGATGCTGGCTATGCACTGAAACTGTGGATGATGACACCCATCAGAGATGCACACACACCCACTGAAGAATGCCATAATGAGGCACATGCACAAACTAGGAACATCATAGAGCATGTGTTTGGGCTGTTGTAGTCACAGTTCCGGTGCCTTGATATATCTGGTGGAGCCCTGCAATACTCCAGCCACATGTGCACAGATGTTCACAGTATGTGCCATGTTATATAATATGATCCTGCATAAACAGCTGCAGCAGGATCAGCAAAGGGAAGGGATACACAGCCTCCCACCAGTGCTTAGGTCACCACAGCCACCTCCACCCAGAGGAGGAACCCCCTGAGGCTGTCCCTGTAGGCAGACATAGGCGTGCCCAATATGCTCTGGCCTTGGCCAAGAGACAATGCATAGCACATGCACTGACAACCTAGGGCCCTAGGGACTGACACCTTATTCTGACTCGCATGCATATTAGTAAAAATGAAGTCAGCCAGACTACACAACCTGTACCTTACCATGTATTGGCTGTGGACTGCATGCATCAAACTGAGTTAGCCCCGAACTACAGGTCTGTCAAGTACTACATTCACAAGGTAAGTCACTGTCATATACATCACTTGTAAGGGGCACTATAATATGGTAGCATATGTATGGAACTGCTGCTTGTATGCAAGAGAATATAGTGACCTATATATAGTGTGCTACTGGGCAGAGATCTATAGTGGGCTACTGGGCTACTTGTACAGACCAAACAGCCACTTGGGACAACAGGTACTCTATTCACTAGTATGTGCCCCATAATATCCACTAGGCCACATTTATTTTTTATGTTATTTATTTATTTAACATTTGTTAGAGAACCTCTTGCTGTGAGGCAACAATGTTAACCACTGCACCACTGTGCCGCCCACATGGCTGGAAAGTCCACAACATTATTCCAGGGAGATGCCAAACAGTGGGATCACAGGACAGTCACATGACTGGCTATGCCAGCAGACCATAGGCTGGTTGTCTCCCTGCCCAAACACATCAGTGTCCCTATACAACTGCTGTAATAGTAAGTCTGCAATGACATACCAGCAGACCAGATAATTCCTGTATGTTACTGATAGTGTGAGAAATGAAATCTTTCTATCTGGTGGCTGGTGTGGCTCACTGGGCAAGGGACAGTAACATGGGTGATGGTGGTGATAGTTTAAATCTGGCAGCATCCAATATCTTTTGCACGTCAGGTACTCATATGGTGGTATTCCCATAAACTGTTATAACCCCTCAATCTGTTACTGCAAGGAAGCTGGACTAAGCCAAAGTGAATGAGGGCACAAAGGGCCATACCTACAGACAGACATTATACATGTCTGCGTAACCTAGCAGGTGGCTAGTATAATAGCAGGTTGCAACAGGTCAGATTACCTGCGGGATGTAAAGACCATCACTTAAATTTGTCAGTAGGTATAACAAGTAAGTGACCACTGTTTACAGTATAGTACCGGAAATCCACAAATGTATTAGGAACACATCAGACATATGGGGCAAGATGCTAGGCATTCTGCAAAAACATGTACAGGGAGAGGCACGCAGACTATCACCCTGTGTGTGGTGTTACATCATATACCCCAGTCACATCATACCTCTCAATCTTTTAGAGCAGGAAATCTGGCCAAAGCAATGAATAAAAGTGGGACCAAGGCCCAAACTAGGGACATGTTTTAAGTAGTTGCCCCTACAAATGTAGAATGTGGATAAAATAACAGCTCTTGCATTAGCAAGAATCTCCTGATGTGTATGGAGTCTGAAACTCAAATGCCTTTCATTAATTAATGACTTCAATCTTCACTGATTTGCCACTAATTTGCCAGAAAACCACAATGTTATGTGAAACGGACCATAAATATGAGGCAAACTTCTAGGCAGTCTGTGAAGCTCTGTACAGCAGTTGTGAGGTATGAGTCACATATTAAGGTCAGCAAACAGCCGGGGAATGCCTTGAACAATATCAGGGAACTGCAGTACTGTGGTAACAAGTGCAGCAGATAATGGACTGCAGCACACATAATCCCAGAATGGAGTACAGGCTGCTCTGGCCTGGAGTCACCTTATCACTACTGACAATCACATGGGGCATGCACCTACACTTAGCTTACTTGAGCCCAAGTCTGTTGCCTCTGCCACCCAAATACCTGCTATGTGGAAATATGTCTGTATATGCATACAGCTACGTACACATATCTGTCTCTCCCTATCCCCCTCATGCTTGATTAGTGTCTCTATCACTACATGGTGAACACACACACACACACACACACACACATATAAATATATATATATATATATATATATATATATATATATATATATATGATAACAAGAGGTACATATAGCTATATAAAGTGCAATGATAGATAGACTCCCCACATATATCTTCATAACACATTTTACAACGTACACACAACAACATCATTTAAGGAGATATCCCTGTTATACACATTTATATTGATATGAGTGGGGATGTAAATATATCCCCACATACCCCAGAATGCTGAGATTATCTGTACTTACACATCACAATAGCTGTCCAATGGAAGCAGACCAAGGCCACAACAGTACATAATCCACTCACCCACAGACCCCTGTGCCTGCCGTCTGTCACCTTGTAGACAGACATAGGTACGCAGGTGGTATAATGTACAATGGGTGCAATGCATGCCTTGGACAGGCCATATTGTCCCTGACCACATGTCTGCCTATCAAACTGCATACAGCCACATATGGCCAGACAAGTAAGTGTACACACATAGCAGGGGATATTACCAGGTATCTAACCCCTAGGACACTAGATACAATAGCAGTACCAAGCAGTATCACTCTGCAGGCCACACATGCTGTCTAACCTAAGGCCACTGTCCGTACTCCACAAGTACTGTGCCTGCATCACCACATGCAATAGACAAAACCTGTGGTGCATGCAGTAGGCACTGTGAGCTGTAGTGTATAATGCTAGATAGGCAAGGGTTCTAATCTCACAGTATCCAACGTGTGTGTGTGTGTGTGTGTGTGTGTGTGTGTGTGTGTGTGTGTGTGTGTGTGTGTGTGTAAATATATCCCCATGCAGCACTTCAGACAAGCCCATATGGGCTATCTCTGTGCAATGGTTATGCATTTTATGCCCACTAACTATGTGTGGCCCCAACATTGGCCTCTATTACAAGGCCTGCTGATGTCATCCACCTTAAGAGTGCTAGTTGACATTCTGGTATCAGATAAAATTTGGGGTGCATGTGATAAGTACTGCAAGCTATAGTGTGTATTACTAGATAGGTAGGGATTCTAATCTCACAGCATCCAACTTGTGTGTGTGTAAATATATCCCCTTGCAGCACTAGAAACATGGCCATCCAGCTTCTCTGTGTGCATTGTTTATGCATTTTATGGCTTTGTGATTAGCTGCTGACCGTAAATTGCCCTCATCTACATAAGCATATTTTATGTTCGCCACCATCTAGATTTGTAAGTTCAGAATACCCAGGTGACACATATCAAGGGTAGTAGACCTTGTCACAGGGTATGAAAGCAGGATGACACTGACTGTCCCCATTGTCCCTGACACACTGTTTTACACATATGCACATAGGGAGCCATGCACGTATATTGGCATACCTTGCTGACACCATAGTTCTGCTGTGCTGCCTTGCCATCCTGTGCCGCTGTTTTGCCACCATGTGTCCATAGATGAACTGCTCAAACTCTTGGGATGCAAACATACACAGGTCTGAGACACACCTGTCATTCTGTAATAATACCATGAGTGTACCAACAGGCAGCAACAATACACAAAGTTTGGTGTGTAGTCAAGACACATGCCAGCATACAGTACCTGTCGTGGTCCACAACAACTGCCATGGCATAACACTACTGTACTACACAACACATGTAAATGAATATAGTCACTATATGCATCAGACACATTTGCAGGTCCCTGCATCAATGGCAGGGATGGCAGGGATATGGCACAGGTATCATCACATGCGCAGGGCATGGTGTGGGGGTGCTGGAGGCATAGGCTGTGCCAAACAGTTGACAGCTGAGTTTGGTTTGAGTTGAGCTGCATTTATCTGAGTTTGGGCCTTTGTCCACCCCATTAATTATGGCTTTGTCCTGATTCCATACTGTAGGACGTTGACAGGTATGTTTAGCATAGGTCTCAACCAGAGAGGGATGAATGCCCATGAAACAGGGACTTAAGATTACATCAGGGACATTCGGGGACACTTCTAGAATGTTAGTACTATTTATGTGTGACACTGACAGAGTGAGATGAGGTGAATTACAATGCATCATTTGATGTTACAGGAGTGTACACCCTTACTTAGTGTCACTGTGTCTTACGTGTAACCCACTATCTTTACTACAGCAGATGACTATTATAGAAGGGATCGACAGGGACAGAGCAGAGATGTGATTCGAAGCAGGGACAGTTGAGTGGCATGCCTGTAGGTGTTGGACAGCAGAGTATCACTGACATGTCATTATCATAGATCTAATACAAGCCTACTGTTGTAATCCCTATTCCCCATACCGCCATCTTCCCATATTTATTTATTTATTTATTTATTTTATTTTACTTTTGTTGACCAGGATAGTCCAATTGGATACATGTCCATTTTCAGCAGAGGACCGGGGAGAAAAGCTCCAAACTTACAAACAGATAAAGACAAGCAAGTTATAGTATATGCACAAACATATTGTATTAACATACATGTTACAGTCTCATATTTCAAGCCTATGAAGAATACAGTTTATATTCAGAAATACATACAAATATGTTACAGTTTCTCTTATCAAACCAACAGCTGCAGCTATATACAGAGTATCTGCAAAAATGTTACAGTTTCTCTTTTCAAACCTTTTAGTGCAAGAGGTAAATCACTGTGAATAAAAATTGCAGGGATATGGAAGTAGATGAGGCTTTAGTCAGGGTTAGAGCAAGAACATAACCAGTGAGTTTTAAAATACTGGGTTAGATTTTTTTTAACTGATTAAGGGAGGGGTTCAGATTAAGGTCAGATGGGAGAGAATTCCAAGTTTTGCCTACTGAATTTGCAAAAAGAGAATCTCCAGATAGGCTGTTAGCTTTAACAGACTGAACCAAGAGTTTTGTAGTGGAACAAAGTAGCCTAACATTTTTGTAGGGATGAATAATGTTTTTAAGGGACGGCATTTTTTCTGGATGGTTAATAACCTTAAATGCTACAGTAAGCTGATTATATTGAATTAGCCTGGGGAGTTCTAGCCATCCTAAGATGTTTAGGTTTTGACCCTGGTGTGTCCTGTAGGGAGTTCCTGTGGAAAACCTGGCAATTTGATTGTAGCAGCTAGAGAGTTTGCTGAGATCGGTTTTGTTCAAGTTAATGAGTATTGGCAAGGCATAGAGTAGAGTTGAAAGCAGATGGGTACAGGCAATGGCAGTCCTAGCTAGAGGGGTGACAAAAGGTTTGTTTTTGTATAGTGAGCCAAGTTTTTTATTAATGGTTTTAGTAGTTTGGTTTATGTGCATATCATATTTGAGGCTGTTGTAACACCCAGGAGATTGGTATACATATCTGGTGGGATTATGATCCCATTGTTAGATGTTATAGTAAATGAAGGTTGTGAGGGGAGAAGAGCAATAGCTTTGTTTTATTAGGGTTTAATATCAGCTATTGGTTAGTGATCCAGTTTTCCACCGTATTAAAGGTTTTCTGTGTTAAACTAAGGAGATTTATAGGGGTAAAGGCTGAGCAAATCAGGATGGAATCATCAGTATATTGTATACAGGTTGCATCTGGGATTACAGTGTGGAGGTCAATGAAAAAGAGGGAGAAAAGAAGGGGACCTAATATGGAGCCTTGAGGGACACCAAGTGTAATGGGGAGAAGGATGGAGAGTTTGTCCTGTCAAAGGACAGCCTGCTGTCTTCCACTAAGATAAGATTGAAACCATTGTATGGCATGGATGTTTAGGGATATTTTATTTAGGGTAAGTAAGAGTAGCTGGTGGTTAACCATGTCGAAGGCCTTGGAATGCTTGACAAACAGAGCAGAATATAGTTTGTTGTTGTTACAGTTGGAATTTATGACATTAGCAAAGGAGAGGAGGGCTGAGGTGGTACTGTGCTGTGGTCTAAATCCATGCTGGGAGTTGGCCAAAAGATTATGTTGAATAAGGTAGTCTAAGATTTGTTTATGGATGCAGTTTTCCATAATTTTAGCCAGAGAGGAAAAGATAGCTATTGGTCTATAGTTTTACAGCTCAATGGAGCTGCCTCCTCTGTGGAGTGGTATGATGTGTGATATTGTCCAGATAGAGGGGGTAGAGGCTTCACTTATGGTTCTGTTTATCAAAATAGAGACAGGGTATGCTATAACATCAGCAGCCCATTTTATGGGAAAATCTACTACATACTTGGTACAGTGATGTATTCCTTTTTTTTAAGCATTATGCTGCGGTGGTACGACAGTAGCATTGTTACCTCACAGCAAGAGGTTCTCTCATTCGATTCTTGGCTGGGCTTGGCAGTGCCTTCTGTGTGGAGTCTACATGTCCTCCCCGCAGTTGGGTAGCATTTGAAAGACATGCGTGCGTAAATGGGCATGCCTTCATTGAAGATTGGGCATCGAGCTGGCACCTCAGCATTTCGTAAAAATCTACGGCCAATCATTAGCGGACCGGAGTTCCGCTGTGGTGACCCCTCACCGGGAAAAGTCGAAAGACAAACAACAACAACTCTGCAAATGCTTTGCACATATGCCGTCTGTGAGAGTAAAACCACATATAGACCTGTTCCCCATAAGTAGTTGCTTGCCTTTTGTAGGTAATGCCCATTAACAAGTAATTGCTTCTGCACTAATCTGTGTCTCTGAATTGCTAATTGCATATAAAATAGCTGAACTGCACTATCATTAGCCAATAACATGGCACCACAGTGCAATATATGAGGCCTTCATGTAGGCCTTTGCCCCTTTCTTAGTATTTGAGAAGGACATTACTGAGATGTGGATACTACAGCATCTAAGAGGGTAAGTACAAATACTGACCACTGTAGAGATGTATGAAGTATGTCCACAGTTTTGCCTCATATATTTATTCAGTACCCCATGACAGTGTGGTCATCTGGCAGTTCACTAGCCAAAATTGTGGGTTGATGTCAGTAAGGGGAGAGAGACATGTGAGTGTCACACTTCATACCCATCAGAATATTTATGTTAATTCAGTAGCTGCAATTCTGTCAACTTACTATCTTTGTAGGGACAAACTGTGAAACATGTCTCTATCTCTGGGCCTTTGCCCCTCCCTCCCTCCCTTTTTGTATGGTTGTGTCCAGATCACCTGTTATAGGGGGGTGGGAAGTATGGTTGGTCTGTAGCAGCTATCTTAACATACAGCTGTGTATGCTCCAGGCTGCAGCTGCTGCTACTGTAGTCTAGGACACATGGGGGGAGTGTGCTGTGTGTGTAACTGTGACAGCAGTGTCAGCCCTGTCATTACAGCTGAGCCAGGGTGAGGGTACCCTTTATAGTCAAACTGAGGCATGTGCTTAAGGTACATCTGTTATGCAACAGTGCCAATAGCAGAGTAGTAGGCAAGATATAGTTATGGGCTATACAAATATGTGCAGTATGTCCCTACCTGCAGGCCTTTGACTTGCAAAACTGGGTAGCAGATAATTCAGTAGCAATAACCTTTGGGGATTAAAAATGCATTACTCAGTCATTACTTGCTGTCTTCACAACAATGTAACTGAAGTGCAACACAGTGGATTCTAACCCAGGACTGTTTGTGGCAAAATGCACTGTTTTCATGGTATTTAACAACCTGAGCTACTGAGTCATTGCTATAGCAGGTGTATTTTCCAGATACATGTGCAGACATACAGGCGGTGACACACGTCTGCATCCATTAGTATGTGCATGGCTTTCAAATGCAGTTGTTCTGCAGCAGGGTCCCAGTTGAACATATCTACTGTGCCACTGATTCCTTAGCAGGTGTGTTTAAAGATGTTGCAGATAAAAGTGAACACTCACGTACTGCCATTATTATTAATGTGGCTGTCTACTGGTGTATTTTTGAATCAGAGTCCCAGTTACCCTCCCATTTTTCCCATTTTAGGTTTAATTTCAGTCTGTCACTGGCAATCAGAATGTTTTGCTGGAAACAGCTGCTTTAATTAAGATCTGTGTGGCATAGTGGGATAGTGCAGTAGGCTATAATTGACAGGGACCTTGGTTTGAAACATGGCAGAGGTGATTATTTTGTACATATGCCTAACACTGTGAGAGATATCATTGCTGGAGCCTTCCTGTGTCCTGACAGAGTGCTCTTCAAACTATCTGGAGATACACAGAGCTGAGTATATTTTTCTGGCACTTCAGAGTTGTGTACTGGTAATTGATGTTTGACTAATTCTATATCATTGCTGGCTGACTTCAGAGTTGTGCACTGTTATTTTTGCTTCACTGTATAGTTTTTCAGATCTCTGCTGAAGGTGTTGGTTTCCCAATACTCACCCTCACAATTCCTGTGTTGGTGTTTAAATTTGGAGGCTTTTGCAGTTGTCTGCCCCCACTGTAGATTTGATCTGGGACACTCCCCCCAGTCCCATCTCTTTACCTCATTCTACCTAATAGACTCCTTCTGCACTTGTTTTTAGTCATTTTTAATTTAATTGCATTTTTAAACTGTTTGGTCTAACATTGCTACATACTCAAGTGTGCTAGCTTGCACTGCATTTTACCTACTTTTCTGTATGTATATATATATATATATATATATATATATATATATATATATATATATATATATATATATATATATATATATATATATATATATATATCAATAATAATAATACCTTTCCTATAACTAGTGTAGTCCAGATTCAGATTTGCTGTATCCAGGACTGTATGTAAGCTTCTGAGCCACCCCCCAAGCTTTCTGTGTTGGAGGGAAGCCTTCTAGCTTATCAGTGGGAGTGGTAAGCACTAGGTAACCTCTCTACCACATAAGGAGTGGTTCTGGCCCAGAAATTGTAGTTATTGGCCATTTGGGCAGTTTTTTCATCTCTCTCAACTTTCTGGTTTAAAAGCCCACATTTGCACTTGTTTCCCCCCTTTCCTGTAACTAGTTTAGTCCAGATACAGATTCTTAGTTTTAGCACTTGAATTTGCTTATTCATGATCAGCACTTGTTCAGAACTTGTAAGCACTAACTAAGCTACTAATTAATACAGCACTCATCCTTCCTCATTACTTAGAGGAAAACAGTTTTGGTACTTACTTTCCTCACTTGCTTAGAGAAAAACAGCTCTTGTAATCACTTTCCTCACTTATCTAGAGGAAAATAGTATTTTTATTCAGGCATGTCCAAGGGTCAGCTCCCAGTGTTCTCTCCTGTCTATCTGATGGATATGGGCATCTTGCGGCAATGTAGAAATTGCCTCATGTACACAGACAACCCTCTCCTCCTACCACCCAACACTACAACCTGTGAGAGATGCACTTATCTAGCCAAACTGGAGTTAAAGCTCTCTCCAATCAAGACTTGAACTTTGCAGTCAAGAGGAGAAGGTAAATACTTGCACCACACCACACTCATTACATAGTCTCACTAAACCTACACCACCAAAATCCACACATAGAAATACAAAAACATTCACAGAGACTCTTAATAATAATCTGCAAGCAACAGAGACCTCCAAAGTAGAAATGCAAGCAACCTCCACCACCCAACACAACCCAAATGACACACAGCCCGCAGACTCAGTGTGCCACTCAACCACAGCCAATAAGGCAATACAACGTACCCAGCACACTAGTCATAGGTGACTCTATAGTCAGGCACACTGATGTCCCACTCACCAGGCTAAACAAGGAGAAGGTTACTGTCAGCTGCCTGTCGGGTGCCAAGATCTGCCACATAACCCATGCACTCAGGTCACTCCACAACAAATACAAATATGACTCTGTCATTGTCCATGTTGGTGTGAACGACCTGAGATGTACCTCCCTGGACTACATGAAAAGAGACATGGAAGAGCTCCCTGATCTTGTAGCCCAGGCAAGTATGAACCTAACCCTGAGTAGCATTCTGCCATCACCCAGAATGATGCCGCAGTACAAGGACAAAATGATTGACTTTGACAATTGGCTAAGCTTCTGGTGCCATTCTAAAGGGATCCAGTATCTGTCTGCCTGGGATGACATGGTCGACCCACGATGCTTTGCCAGAGATGGCCTGCACCTGTCACCCCTTGGATTCCAGATACTGGCTAAGGTCCTTGCCACCCCTATAGTGCCTTTTTTAGGCAAGGTTCAAATGACAAATTCACCACCGTAACAGGAACAGGCAAGCAAAAACTGAGGGTGATGCTACTCATTGCAAGCAGTCTAAATCTCAAAATGCGTTCACTCGAGGCACTCCTTAAAATGGAGAACATCGATATCTGTGCAGTGACTAAGACCTGGATCAAGGCTCCAGAGAGCACCCCTGCACTACCAGGCTATAACTCATACAATCGGCCATGTAACCTGGACCGGAACACCAAAGGCAGAGGTGTGTCCATATTCATTAAGGATATCCACATCTCCAGGCTAGTTGCTCAGCATAATGCAGCTGAGGGTATCCAAGTGCAACTAACTCTGGGCAAAACTGCAATCCAAATTGTAGCTTGCTACAGATCACCCACCATGCCCCAGGATTCCCACTCCTCTTTTCTTGATGTACTGGAAAATATTAGGGTTCAACCAAAAAAACTAATAATGGGCAATTTCAACTACCCCACCATTAACTGGGAAAACTACTCATGTACCAACTCCTTCGCTCAATGCTTTCTGGAATTCATAAACTCCAATGCCCTGGATCAACATATCCACACCCCCACCAGGGGCAACAATATCCTAGATCTAGTCATTACCAACATGAGTGACTGGTGTTCCACAGCTGAAGTCAACACCTCATTGGTCCGATCCAACCATAAGCTAATTACCCTAGATATCCACATCCTGCCCCCACCCCCCATTAAGGAAACCAAGGTTAAAAATTTCTCCAAAGCCAACTTCATGCTTCTTAAGACAGAAGTGGTGAACTTCATGACACCCATGCAGATGGACAATACAGTTACGACTACTGAATCCTACACAATTGCACTTTATAAGCACTTCCATGAGTGCATGGATTGTGCTATCCCAAACAGAAGCAAGACACTATCTTCCAAAACAAGTAAGCCAATCTGGTGGTCCCCTGCCATAAATAAACTGTACAACAGAAGGAAAAAACTGTTGCAAAAGAGCGTAAAATCCCATGAGTGGAGGAGCTCCCTGGTCAACTTCAGTAAGAAGCTGTGATCCCTGATAAAATCCTCCAAAGCTAGCTATAAAAACAAAATCTCCACTGATTTTAAAGACAACCACAAAGCATTCTATAACTATGTCAAGAATCTCAATAGCAACACTCAGATCTGCTCTGAGTTACAGCACAATGGCACTAAATATACAGACGCAACTGATATTGCCAACAACCTGGCAGATAGGTTCAGTGTTAACTTTACCCCCCCCCTCACCCCTTAAACAGCCCATCTCCATACCGGAAGAATGCAAAGTTCCTGTAATCACGGCTGCACAGGTAAAAACCACACTCTCCAAAGCCAAGAACACAGCATCCACGGGACCAGACAACATCCCAGGCTGTGTTCTACATGAACTACAGAACGAACTGGCACCCCACATAAGTACCATGTTCAATCATAGCCTCACCTCAGGCTTTAAGCCTGCTGAATGGCGCACAGCGATGGTTATCCCACTCCACAAGGGGGGAGCCACCACAGTCCCCTGGAACTACCGCCCCATTAGCCTGATGAGCCCGGTCTGCAAGGCCATGGAACCTATCATTGTGGAACTTATAAACAAAGACATTGCTAATCCCCAAACTCTGGACCCCACCCAGTTCAGGTTTGTAAAAGGCAGATCATGTCTCCTAAACCTGATAGACGTCTTTGAAGCAGTCACCAAAGCCGTAGGCAAGTGTAAGGTGGTTCATACAGCCTATCTAGATCTTGCCAAGGCTTTCAACACCATCCCCCACTCTGGAATTATAGATAAACTCACTAAACTAGGTATAAATCCCTATGTCACAAGATGGGTTGCCAACTGGCTCACTGACAGAACCCACACAGTGAAAGTAGCAGACTCCAAATCCGACTTCAGACCAGTGACAAGTGGAGTACCACAGGGTTCAGTCCTGGGTCCTCTCCTGTTTGGTGTCTACTTCTCTGAAGTACAGGCTAACACAGAAGGTCTTTGGCTAATGAAGTTCGCAGATGACTGCAAACTAGGAGCCACAATCGAAACTCCTAACGATGTGGACATCCTACAAAAGGGCCTCACTGAGACAGATGCCTGGTGTCAAAGCCATGGCCTCAAGCTCAGTGCCAAAAAGTGCATTGTCATCCCCTTTGGTAAAAACTCTGTACCCATGAACTACAACATAGGCAGTAGTATACTTAACACTGAAAGTGTGATAAGAGACCTTGGGACACAGGTGGACAGTAGTCTCTCCTTTGATAATCACATCGCCACAGTAGTCAGGAAATCCTTCTATGTGGCACACCTCATCACAAAAGGTTTCTCATCCAGAGAAAAAGAGGTCACTGTTCCCCTCTACTCATCACTCATTAGACCCATTATAGAGTACAACGCCCCTTTTGGTATGTACCTCACAAGACATCTACAACAACTGGAAAGGCCACAGAAATACCTCACAAAGAGGATTACCAGCCTCAAACAGATGCCCTATGCAGACCGTCTCAAAAAACTCCAGCTTTACTCCGTCGCATATCGCCTACTCAGAGGTGATCTCTGCCTAACATACAAAGCTATGTCAAACCCAGAGCTGTTGGACATGCTCCACTAAAAGAAATCCCAATCCCTCCAAGCTACATGGTCTAGGGACCTAAACCTTGTCACCACAATAAACAGAACATGCCGGAGGGATAGATTCCTGTCCCAGAGACTTTCCATACTCTGGAATAAACTACCTATCTATAGCAAACAAAGCTCCTCATTAGCACTCTTCAAACAAATCTTGATGATTGGATGGGAAATAGGAAATTCACCCCAGGGATCACCTCTGTGGCTCTGCTCGACAGTGGCACAGGAAAAGAATTTTCTTGGGTGGCAAAAGCCAGGGTACCTTTTTGGCTGGGCTTGTATAGGCCCCAGGGCCGATAGCCTAGTACCTACCTATGAACCTAAATGCATAAGACCATGAAGGCATATTAAAGCTCATTTAAGTGGATTTGACTGGTGCGGTGTGTCACGCCACATTGTGGCACTTCATTTAGCTCTGAACAAACCTGCACTAAAAAATTAAAAAGAAAAGAAAAATGGGGTGAAAGAACAGTTGTGAAATGGGGGCAAACAGGGGGAAAAACATAGTGAAAGGCAGGTAGGGATGTGCAGGAAGGGTGTAGATAAGAACCGTAGCTTTCCATTTCTTCTACAGCAACAGCTGTGCATGTTGACAGATTTTGTGGATGAATTTGGACTCTCAAATTCTAGAGCGAGGGGTGAGGACAGCATAAATGTGTTGTCACGCCAATTGGATCAAATTAGTTGTGTCCAGTCAACATGTGTGTGAAATGGAGAGCTATGTGCATGGGGCAATATTTTTTGCGCGACAGGGGCCCTTTTTTTTTTGTAATAAGAAGAGAGTGGAATGTTGGGGAAGGGATATAGGTACATGTGGGGAGGTAAATTGGTTAGTAGATGATGGAACTGCATACAGACAAGTCAGCAGACAGGGGTGATGTGTGACACATGAGGTGGTAAACACTTTGGATGGGGAGGGTGTTGTGGAATCTGAGATGCATGTGCCTCCAGATGACAGCAATATGACTGACATCCCCACCCCTGGGCAGTCGACACTCTTCCTTCACTGTCATGAAGGTGGCTGTGCTGGAGGTTGGGCACCAGGGCCAGCCGGTCCCATCAAGTTGTCTAATTGCCCTCAGTCCAGTGCAGGCGACATTCAAATCTCCTATGAACAATCCTGCACACCATGGCCATTAGTTGATATTGAGTGACTACCACCCCTCCCCAACCACTCCCGGGGGGGGTGGGCCTTGTCCACTGAAGTGGCCCCACCCCAAGGTGGTGCAGGCCTAGTGGAGGGGGCACCACCGATCTGGATCCCACACATTCCAGGACCCGGTGCCATGGCCAGTTGTTGTAGGGTAGGCAGATCAGCAGGAACTGGCCTACCCTATCATGCTGTGGTGATGGTGGTATAGCAATACGTGTAAGTTCGTTATGAACAAAACCATTGTTAGTAATAATAACATGTCAGAACATTAGAAATAACCCCATTAAGTGTCAATGCATATTATGTGAAACACAATAATTTGGATGGCGCAGTGGTGCAGTGGTAGCATTGTCGCCTCACAGCAAGAGGTTCTCTAGTTTGATTCTTGGTCTGAGTGCCTTCTGTGCGGAGGCTGCATGTCCCCCCTGTGTTCGTGTGGGTTTTCTCCAGGTATTCCAGTTTCATTCCACGTTACAAAGACATGCATCTGGTGCATTTCTCCCTGAGCCTCCACTGAAAATTGGCTTTGTTCCAAGTCAGACTTTCCCGGTAAACAAATTTTAAATAAATAACAGAATAGTCAGTATATTAACAACATGCCAGCAGCAGTTGCGGCATAAGGCCAACAGAATAGGTAATTCAACAAAATATTTTAATATGCAACCATTTTAATACATAACAATAATAAAACATGTGCCCCAAAATAAAGTTATGTTATGTTAATAGTAAACCATAACCAATGAAAAGCAGTGCTTTGTGGTCTGCAAACCAGCCAAGCGGTGCCAAGCAGTGCATAAACATTATCAGTCATTATTTTGTTTATCCAGTGCTTTGCAGGTCTTAGCATGTATTAGCAGAGCTTAGCTGCGTGCAGCAGGACAGTATTTAAAAATAAATTTGCATAATTTCTATTTTGAATAAAAATGCTTACTTGCTCTTCCATGTTTTTAAACCCTGCACTTAGTGCACATGAGGCTGTAACTCTACCCATTTAGATAAATGGATATGTGGAATTTTGCTATACCTTTACCTATACCTTTGAGCTACCTTTAAGCAGTGCTAAGCATTTTGCTGCACCACGCAAACCCACTCAACTAAACTTAAACTTGACCTTTCCATAAATAATTAAATACATCCGGTTCCTATTTTTAGATGTCTGGCAGGTGTCTCGGCACCGCTTAGCACTGCTGTGCTCCATGCCCTGATGCACAAACATGCTTTTTAAAGGAATAAAAAAAAAATTTACATTGATACAACAGACTTGGACAGTGCAGGGAGTGTGTTATTCATCTGCAGACACAGTTAGCACCACACTCCCTGCACTGATTCAATAACAGTGTTCCATAGCTCTCCCTCGGCAACGTGCCATGATTAATATGCATGGCGCTCTGCCAAGTGGGAACCATGCATATGGACATGATAACATTCCATGTAACTTCTACACTATGCCTACACAGATTTTATTAAATCTAGGGGTTTGCCTTTTATGGAGGGAAAATATTTAAACAACACAAAGGTGTAGCTATGGGGGTGGCATCTGCCCCTGTTTATTCTAATTTGGCTTTGATTCATTGGGAAATGGACTTTCTGTTTAATTTAGCATTTTATAAGTATTGTAAAAGTATACTTACGTTTCCTAGGTGATATATTTATTTTGTGGAATGAGACAGCAAATTAATTTATGGAAATTTTCAATTCAAGTACAAATTTTTTACTGTTTACACACCAGTTTGACAAAGAGGGGATCATTTTTTTAGATATTTATATCTTTGTTACCCACAATGGACTTAGGTCAAACATATATATAGGAAGGCAACGTTCAGCAATGCCTATTTATACTTTCATAGCCTTCACCTTTTCAAGTGTAAAAAAAAGCTTGATCAAGAGGCAGTGTATTAACTCAGGCAAAGAAGTTTGACAAAGGAGATTAATACATTGAAGGCAATGTTCTTAGAGAGGGGGGTACCCCTTGAAGCTCACTGAAGAGAATTTAAGGATATTATGAGCAAATGGGGTAGGAACACAAAGCCTTATTAAGTAATAAAGAATTTTAAGCACAGAATGATGACAACACAATGTTGAATACAGGAGATCAAAGGGTGTTAGTTATGCAACATAATTCAGACTCAGAAGACCCTAAAATAATTATTTGTAGGAACTGGAGGATATTAAGGATAGCAATATTTCCCATCTTCTTGGGGAGGAGACATGTTTTGTTTTTAAGACACCCCAGAATTTAAAAGGGATGTTGGAGCCCATTAGATGAGACAATAAAAAAAGTAAAGGCACAAAGAAATATGGTCATTGTAAATACTTATTTATTTATTTATTATTTATTTATTTTACATTTGTTAACTGGGTTAGTCCAGCCAAGCGTTTAGCTCGTTTTCAGTGGAGAGAAAAGCTCTGCAGTCACTATTTATATTTTACTTACAAACAGGAAGACATTTTCATTTGCAGCTAAACAAATAGAGAAATAACATTTACAATAACCTTAAAAACCTTTTTGAGGAGAAACAATTATACTGGGAGGAGACCCAAGCACCACTGTGAAACTATATGATGGTAACTGTCAACCCAAAGGTGTAGCCTAACTGGCTGTGTGCCTCTTTCCCAAGTTTTTATGTTGGGAAAATAGAGAGGATGTTCAGAAAGAGAATATACGAACACATACATGACATATCCACAGGGTGTGCTAACAAAGCACTAAATTAACATAGTAAAAATGTGGATCATTTGACAAATTGAATTTGATATAAATCCACACTGCCCCATGGGGTGGTGACTGAGAGACCAAGTTAGAGTGCAAAGACCTGTACTGTCAACTTTGGCTTAATGCTACAGACCGCCCAGGACTCAAGGAGTCTGTATCAATTGCTTCCGTTTTGAAGATAAGGGCAGCAAAAGTTAACTATTTTATATTGTACATGTTTATATTTCTCCATTTGTCAGATTTAAAAAGCTTTGCAAGGTTATTAATTTATGACATCAAGAATGTATATATGGCTTACAATCATTTTTTTAACTATAAAAAAGAATTTCTCTGTGATGGTTGAACATAAGAATGTTTTAAATGATGAAATATATCATTTTAAGATTTTGAAATGTAGCCGGGTAGGCTAACAAGATGATTGGTCAGATGATGTATTCTGATGATGTTTTGTATTTAATATGACAAAAGTGCTCAACAAACATCATTTCTAACATTGATGGACTTGACAAGGTTTACAGTTCTTGTACTTATGTCCTTCAACCTGCTTGAAACACTTATTTTTGTTTTTTGGTATTTGTGAGTGTTTCAGCTCATTTTCTCTAGGTTTAAGGTCAGGTAGCCTAGAACGTATCTATAAAGGTTACTAATCAGTGCTTGGGTATTAGAAGTCTCCTAATCAAGTGTTTTAATTAATATTATACAACAACCCCCCCCCCATTAATATTCAATAACCGTGCATGCTGATTGGTCAGCGTGCACGTTGTAAATCAGAGTTACAGTCATGGAAAAAGGTCTGGTCGCCCAGACATTTTCCATTACTATAACTCTTTTTTTTTTTTACAGCAACGGAGAACGCAAGATCTCCATTGCTTCACACTGTCTCGCTATGTTAAACTCATTTAACATAGTGAGACAGCATTAAAAAAAGCAACAAAGATTCTCGTTGCTTTTTTAAATGCTGTCTCGCTATGTTAAACTCGTTTAACATACCGAAACAGTTTGCAAAAAGCAACTGAGATCTTGCTTTCTCCGTTGCTTTTTACAAACTGTTTCACTATGTTAAATGGGTTTAACATAGCGAGACAGCTTTTAAAAAAATCAGCGGCTCCGTTGCTTTTTTTTAAAGCTGCCTCGCTATGTTAAACCCATTTAACATAGCGAAACAGTTTGTAAAAAGCAACGGACATCTTGCTTTCTCTGTTGCTTTTGCCCACAGCTCTGATGTACTGCGTAGGCATACGCATGTGCAGTACATCAGAACTGCCGCAGAATACTAGACAGCTGCGCAAGGGCAGCAAGGAGGCATTATACAATGCCATTATTTAAGAAATTTAATTATTTTTTTTCTTAAATAATGTCATTGTATAATAGCAATAACCCACTTCTGGGTGTGGGTAATGCTGGATTTACCCACGGTTGGCTTTGTTTGGTCATTCAGGCTTCGCCCTCATGAATAACCACACCAACCGTGGGTAAATCCAGCATTACCCCACCCAGGCGTGGGTTAATGCTATATTCTTCCAGTGTGCCTCCAGAAGCACAGGTAATAACATTTGCTAAGGAATGTATCTATTAGATTTATCAGACACTGTATAACTACACAAATGTTTCTTACTTCCTCGTAAACTCAGTTCTTTCCCATATGGAAAACATCACGACTCTGGTAACAGATAATCAGTTAGGTCCGCTTGGTCCTGTTGATAGCTCCTCCTTCTGTCCCCTATCAGACCTGAGCAGAAGAGGACACTCACTTGCTATGATTCTTTAGGGGAGGAACGTGGATTCATTGGTCGTTAATATACTTCCTGGTATGGTAGTGGCAGTGAATCATTAAGGGGACTGTTACACTACTGGCAGGCATATGAGTGTTTACTAGGCTAACTATTTTAAACCTAGTTACTAGGCTGAGGTTAGAATCAAACCTTATGCTCTCCATTCCTTTTCAGTGTCCACTGTGACTCTTTGGCCAAATTAATGTATTCCCATCCACCAAAGATGGATAGTTACATCACGCATTGTGCAAAAAGAAAATAATTAAAGCAACATTCTTTCTGGTACTTTAAAAATAAGATGCCATACTTCTGCATATACTATTTCAGATGCTTGTGAAAGTACTAAATTTAATTGCTGTATAAACTGCAAATTACTGGATTACTGGATTTACTGTTATGGACTCTAACACCACTGAATATTTGCTCTCAAGTGAATACGCATGTCATTATCCTGAAATTCTTTTTTTTTTTTGTTTTGTTTTTTGTTGACTGCAATACCATTACTGCTGCCAGATAAATGTGTTTATCTGGAATTGCTTTTGTTTCTCTGTTGCAATTCTTTGCCAGAATATTTTCTCTGCTTGCATTCTGATGCCAATTAGTACTAGGTGTTCCGTAGAGTAAAACGTTAGTTTGGGAGTTAAGCTGTGTATTTGCTGATGCATGTTACACTGCTGACCAGAATAATTGTAGCTAATATGTCTTCACTTTTAAGTTAGTCAAAGTTGCATTTTAACTGTAATTAAATAAGTTAAAAAGTTAATAATCATTTTTATATCTCTTCTGTACAAGCTTTGTATAGGTATAAATGAGCAGGAGGGCAAGTTCCTCACAAAATGACAATACAGACTGTGGTATAATGGTTAAGGCCCATACAGATTGTGGTATAATGGTTAAGGCCCATACAGACTGTGGTATAATGGTTAAGGCCCATACAGATTGTGGTATAATGGTTAAGGTCCTCACCTCAAAGCTGCAAAATGCTGAATTTGATTCTGAGCTTTGGTTGTTGGCTAGGCTTGTGACAATCTGCAAACTGATTACCTAGTGTTTACCTATGACCTTAAGGGTGAGCTCTGCAACCAGTACATTCTTAGTTGCAGTAGTTTGTCCTCACTCCACATCACTAAATGTTGCTTATGTAAAAATCATCATGGCCGTTGCTCTGCCCTAACTATATGTAAATCTGTGATAGCAGAGCACATTGGTTTAAACTTTACAGTGTATACAGTCAGCTTGGTAATTACTTTTCAAAGGCTGCATTACAGCCCCAAACTGAGTGGGGAATGGTATCAAAGGCCTTGGCCAGATCAAGGTAGGCTGTATGAACCACCTTGCCTTCATACACAGCTCTGATGACTGACTCAAAGAAGTCGACCAAGTTGAGCAGGCATGATCTACCCTTCACAAAACCAAACTCTGTGGGATCCATAGTTTGGATATTTCCTATATCCTTGTTTTTTAGGTCCATGATCATGCGTTCCAAATCTATCCTTGTTTATTAGGTCCATGATGATGCGTTCCATAGCTTTGCATACCAGATTTGTCAGGCTAATGGGGCGATAGTTCCCAGGGTTTGTAGTCCCTCCTCCTTTGTGGAGAGGGATGACTGTAGCAGTGTGCCATTTGGTTGGGACAAAGCTTGAGGTGAGGCTGTGTTTGAACAGGGCACACAGGTGAGGTGCCAGTTCACTCTGTAGTTCATGTGGGACACAGCCAGGGATAGTGTCACATCCCATAGAAGCTGTATTCTTGACCTTGGACAGTGCTATTTTAACCTGTGCAGCAGTAATATTGGGTGCCTGGCAATCTACTTGTATTGTGATTGGTCCTTTGGGGGGAAGGGTAAAGTTGGCACTGAATCTGTTGGCCAGTATATTGGCAATATCTGTTGGCATAATATAGGAGGTACCATTGTGCAGTAGTTCTGAGCAAATCTGGGTATTGCCTTGGAGAATCTTTACATGACTATAGAAGGCCTTGTGGTTGTCTTTACTATCTGCTGCAATTCTGTTTTCATAGCTAGCTTTAGAGGATTTGATGAGGGATCTCAACTTTTTGTTGAGACTAGTAATTGAGTTTTTCCAGTCTTGGGACTTCACCTTATTCAGCATCAGTTTCCTCCTTCTGTTGTAGAGTTTGTTTATGGCAGAGGACCACCAGATTGGCTTCCTTTTTTTTGGAAGAGAGTGTCTTGGTTCTATTGGGTATGGCAAGATCCATGCATTTGTGTAATTGTTCGTACAGTGCATTGGTGTATGATTCAGCAGTCATGCAACTATTCTCCATTTGCATGGGTGCCATGAAGTTAGCCACCTCTGTTTTAGGAGCCCAAAGTTGGCTTTGGAGAAGTTTTTCATGGTGGTTACCTTTGTGGGGGGGGGGGTGTGGATTTCCAAGGTGATTTGGTTGTGGTTGGATCTAACCAGGGAGGAGTTAACTATTGGCATAGAGCAACCATGTTAGTAGTGATCAGGGCAAGGATGTTGCTACCTCTAATAGGGGTACGTTCAGGGCATTGGAATTAATGAATTCTAGGAAATGTTGGGCAAGTGCATTGGTACAGGAGTAGTTTTCCTAGTTAGTGGAGGGGTAGTTGAAATCACCCAGTATGAGCGTATTAGGTTAGATCCTAATATTCTCCATGGTGCTTTGGAACATGGAGTGTGAATCTTTGGACATGGTTGCGGACCTGTAACAGGCTATGACCTGAATCATTGTCTTACCCAATGTTAGCTACACGTGAAGTATCTCTGATGCATTTTGTTGGGCTGCCAGTCTGTAGATGTGCACATCCTTTATGAATATGGAAACACCATGGTCTTTGGAGCTTCAGTCCAAGTTCTGGGGCTGAAAGGTGTGGAATGAGGTGTAGCCTGGTAGTGCAGGGGTGCTTTCTGCTGCCTTGAACCAGGTCTTTGTTACAGCACAAATGTCGATGTTCTCCATTTTAAGGAGTGCTTTGAGGGAGTGCATTTTGAGATTTAGACTTCTAGTGTTGAGCAGCACTATAGGGGTGGCAAGAACCTTGGCCAGTATCCGGAAGCCCAGTGGTGACAGATGCAGGCCATCTCTGGCAAAGCATCACAGTCTGTCAGTCATGTCATCCCAGGCAGAGAGATACTGGATCCCCTTAGAATGTCACCAGAAACTTAGCCAATTGTTGAAATCAATCATTTTCTGCTTGTATTGTAGTATGTTAGGTTTGGTGCTAGCATCTGATGAAGCAGCACAGTCTGCGAAATTGCTTATGAGTTCTTAAATAAATTAGATTTTTATACTGGACAACTTGGCTATCTTCGAGACATTTTAAAATGTTGTATCCCTGTCACATCTCCCAAAGTGCAATGCTGCTGGCACTGTGTGTCTCATCTGTCTGTTTACATATGTCTTCTTTGGGCAAATTGTAAATACACACTATCTTATATGTCTTTGATCATTCTTTTGAGATGGATCACAGCCTTTGTTATTGCTTGCTAAAATTTAAAATCCATTATTTTAACTTTTCTTTCCACTAGCCACTCTGTTACAGTTATCATTACCACTCATGGTGGTTGGTTTGTCACTGTGTCCTTCAGTTACTTCAGCCAGTGAACAGGATACTGCTGACCTTCCATTGCTGTGCCCATGCCATTAGGTGATGTGGACAGTATGCGGTAATGCATTAGTATGACTTGTTCTTCTTGACATTAGCTAGGCAGAGTTAACACTCATCCAAAAGGGAGGGCTAACATTCCTAAACGCTAAAGACCTCCTAAATTAATTAACATAACAAACACGATCAGCAACCCCAAATGCACTCTTTCAAAACAACACCCATAACAACACATGCAGCTACATCTCATGGAGCCTATACTTGTTAGTCCATAAGGCAAGCCAGCACACAATGCAACACTGTGGTCATTGGAGACTCCATTGTGAGACACAATGATATCCCTCTGACCAGGCCAAGTAAGGAGAAACTCTTGGTCATTTGCTTATCAGGGGCCAGGATCCACCCCGTTACACATGCACTCAGGTTACTGGAGCACAAACACCAGTATGGCCCATTCATAGTCCATGTGGGTGCAAATAACCTGAGATGTATCTCCCCAAACTATATGAAGGGAAACATCATGTGGGTCTCAGAATATGTGTCCCAGGGTGGCATGAGCCTAACATTGAGCAACATTTTGCCCTCTCCAAGGGTGATGCCACAATATGAACAAAAGATGAATGATTTTAATAATTAGTTTTGTTTCTGGTGTCATTCTAATGGGGTACAATGTTTGTCAGCTAGGAAGGAAATGGTTGCCAGGGATAGTCTGCCCCTCTCCCCTCTAAGCTTTCAAATATTAGCTTAAATAGTGTCCTTCACTATATTGCCCTTTTTTAAGCAATGCCAAACTGAAAGTTCTTCCGGCATAGCAAATCAAAACAAAGAAAATGTAAAGGTGTTATTTCTACTTATTGATTTTATTTCTTTGACATTTCTTAACCATGTTAGTCTGACTGGGTAAAGACCATTTTTCAAAAGAGACCTGAGGAGAAAAACACCAACACTAAAACAGCAAAATACATTTGCTAATGCTTACAGGGGAAACATTTTTTTTAAGAAAGAACTAAAATAAAATGACAAACAGTATGTAAAAAGGTCACCATTTTTTTAGGTGGGACAAGAATAACATGAAAAAGAAAAAGTGCAAAGTACAAGTTTATGGAAACTAAATCAGGCAGAAAACTGCATAATGAGGATGTGTATAAATGCAAGAAGAATATTAGCGTGCAGACAGTATAAGCCAAGATAGGAAGATAGCTATACTAATAGACTGAGTGTAAAGTAAAAACAGGAGATAATCCTAGATAAGAAGACGGTGAAAAAAATGTAGGCGGGAAACAAGTGAAAGATTATAGTAATAGAAGCTGAGGGGACAACAGTCCAGTTAGTAGAGTTTATTCAATTTATAGAACATGCAGCTTAGAGAGGGGGAGAAGCAGGCAGAAATAACAGAAAACAGGAAGATTAGTTATGTTGGGTTATTGCAAAGGCACAGCACGACTTTCAGTAGATATCTTTAGTGCAGATTCAAAGGAACTGGATTTAGTGATAGATCTGACATGTAGTGGTAGATTGTTCCAGGCTTTTGCAATGGACTAGCTGTAGAGTAGTTTACCAGAATTTTTGTTGGGCATATAATCTTGCAGTTGGCTCTGTTGAGAGCTACAGAGAGCATGGTTGAGAGTGTATGGCTGAATGAGGGTAGAGAGAAAGGGGCAAAATGATGAATCATGTAAGACTGAATGAGCTGTGAGGAGCTGGGGTAATAGAATTTAGTGGTGGAATTCCAGTCACTGCAGTTATTTTAGGGCTACGCAGTGATGAGTATAGTAGGGTAGGTTAGATGCAAATCTTGCAATTTTGTTATAGGTAAGTTCTAATTTAGTCAGAAGATTAGATTGGAGGTTTGTGAGTATAGGGGCTGTGTAGAGTAATGTGGGGAGTAGGAAGGCTTGAGCAAGGGAGAGTCTGGAGGAATGAGTGAGGAATTTTTTATATCTGTAGAGCAGTCTTGAGTTTTCAATGAGTCTTTTGAATGCATTTCTGAGTGTGGAGATCAAACTTTAGGTGGTCATTAATAGTAATTCAAGGGGATTTGTGTGAGGTTCAGTAGAGATGGGTGCAGATGGGTGTGTTATCCAGGGATGAGACAGAAAATATAGTTTTATGGTGTTGGAGAGATGTTGGGAGGAATAGAAGAAGTTTAGTTTTCGTAGGGTTCAGTAACAGTTGGTTAGAAGTACGCCATCTTTTGACAGAGTGAAGGGAGTCTTGGGTGACGGTATGAAGGTGAGTAATGTCATCAGAGGAGGAGATTATTGTGGAATCATCAGCATGCTGAATAATAGTAGACAGTGGGCAAGAAGAGTGAAGGTCATTAATAAAGATATTGAAAATTAGCAGTCCAAGGATGGAACCTTGGGGGACCCCAGTTTGAACACGTAAGAAGGGAGAGAAGCTAGACTGACATTTAACAGCCTGGAATCTATTTGACAGGAAGGTGGGGAACCAAGATAGTGTAGATTAAGAATGGTTTAGTGAAGCTAGTTTGGGTAGGCGTATTCTGTGGAAACAGCGTTGAAGGCTTTAGATAGATCAAGAAACAAACAGGAGACTAACATATTACTGTCACAGGATTTAGCAATGGTATTTATGAAGGATATAAGAGCAGTAGCAGTCCTGTGTTTTGGGTGAAAGCCACGCTGAGAGGGGGTGAGAATGTTTTCTTGCAGGAGGTGATCAAAGAGCTGTTTGTGAATGCATTTTACCAGTATTTTTGACAGGGGAGGTAGGATGGCAAGTGGTCTGAAATTAGAGGGATCGGTTGCATTGCCGCCTTTGTGAAGGGGTGTCAGATAGATTTTCCCAGATGTTAGGCACGGTTTTCCTGAATGTATCTATTGATTAATACGGAAACGAGGAAAGCAACGGAGTCACCAGCTATTTTTAGGAATTGTGGAGGTACTTTATCGACTGATGGGGAACGTGTTTTAAGTTTAGAGAGAAAGGGCTTCATATAGGTAGTGGAAACAGGTTTGAGAAAAAAGATGGTAGAATGGGTGGAAATAGGGAGTGCAGGGTCACAGATATTGTCATGTTACTGCTCAGTGTTAGGAGTGTAAACAAAAAAATTCCACTCCCTAGAAGCTCTCTTCATCCTAGAGAATTCTAGTATCTGTGCGGTCACTGTGACGTGGTTTAAAGCCACGGAGAGCACACATTTAGACAAGCCACTACACAAACAGGGACTAAAGGTGGAGGTGTCTTGATTTACATCAAAACTAAATGTACCTCAAGGCTGGTCAAACAACACAATGCACTTGAGCTTCTCAACATTCACCTTACCACAGGCAAAATTCCATACCACTTCTTGCAAGCTATAGGACCCTCTGAGACCAAGGAAATCCATACCATGTATTTAAATATATTGGAAACATTCACCATTCAACCCAAAACGATATTCATGGGCAACTTTAATCATCCCATTATTAACTGGGAATCATACATGACACCAAAGGTACAGGCACAGATATTTCTGGATTTCGTAAATAAAAATGCACCAACAAAGGGTGGAACCATACTGGTTCTGCTCCTCTCTAATATGGGAGAGTGTTGCAAACCCCCTAGTGTAATGTGTTCTCTGGTAAAGTAAGAAAACAAAATGGTCTCCATTGAAGTAAAAATAAAACCTGGAACCCCAGCTAACCTTGGAATATTCAGGAATTACTCTAAGCATACCTTCCTACTATTAAGTGATAACTTGGCAAAATTTCAAGCCCCCATAAACTCTGAGAAAACTGCTGCCTACACAGAACTGTTCAAAAAAACCCTGTACAGGCATGTTAATACCTGTATAGAGGCAGCTGTATCCACCAGCAGGAAGTACAGAACTAACTCAAAAAATAAGCCACCTTGGTGGAATCACAAAATCAATCGGATGTATAACAGGAGGAAAAAAATGATGGCAAAAATTAGGAGGTGCAACATCCAGCACGATAAAACCACTGTCATCAAACTAAACAAACAACTCAGAGGACAAATAATGTCTACCAAAGCCAGATTTGAAGTCAAGTTGGCTTCCCAGGCCAAGGACAACCACAAGACATTCTTTCACTAAGTCCATAACCTCAAAGGCAATAATACACAGTTGTGTGCAGAGCTCATTGTAAATGGAGCCACCTATACTGAGCCAGAAGGTATAGCAAACCCCTGGCCAACAAATTCAGCTCCAGCTTTACCCTTCTCTCCCCCTCAACCTTCCCTCAGGAAATACCACCAATTATAACTCCCCCCGCTATCATGAGGGAACAGGTCCTTAATGCTCTCCCTAAGGTCAAGAACACTGCAGCAATGGGCACAGACAATATCCCAAGATGCTTTCTAAATAGCACAAACCATGATCTATTATGACCTCTGAAATTGCTATTTCACTGTAGCCTCCAAAAATGCTTTGCACCTTATGAATGGAAAGCAGCAACAGTTATCCCTCTGCACAAAAGTGGGCCATCTACATGCCCTGGAAACTACAGACCCATAAATATCATCAGTCTCATATTCAAAACCATGGAAAAATATAATTGAAATGATTAATAATGACATTGGAAACCCCCAAACACTGGACCCAACCCATTTTGGTTTCATCAAGGGCAGGTCATGCTTACTCAGCCTAGTGGACTTATTTGAGAAGGTCACCAAAGCAATGGATGAAGTCAGAATAGACTGCTTACCATGACCTAGCCAGGGCATTTGACACAATCCTCCACATGGGCATTGTTGACAAACTTAAGAGGTTAGGTACAAACCTTTATGTCACCCAGTGGATAGCCAGCTGGCTCACAGACAGGACCCAGGAAGTTAGAATGGTGGAGTCCACCTCTACAAAGAGGCCAGTCACAAGTGAAGTCCCTCAGGGCTTAGTCCTGGGATCACTCCTTTTCAGTATTTACTTCTCTGAAGTCAAGGCCAATGTCAGTGGTCTCTGGCTTACTAAATTTACAGATGACTACAAATTAGGAGCTGTCATTGAATTACAACCAACACAAATGTTCTCCAGGAAGGGATGGTGCAAATAAAAAAGTGTTGCCAGAGCTATGGACTAAAACTAAATGCCAAGAAATGCATAATAGTAGCCTTCAGGAAGTCATCCACCCCTGGTAACTATCATATTGACAGTACACTCCTAAGAGCTGACCCAGTAGTCAGAGACTTGGTGACACACATAGACAGTAATCTAGCCTTTGACCATCATGTATCTACAGTGGTGTGGAAATCATTCTATGTTGTGCAACTTATAAACAAAGGTATGACATCTATGTCCAAGGAAGTCATTATTCAACTGCTTTTGGCATTCATTATACCTATCATTGAGTAAAATACCCTCTTTGGTATGTACTTAACCAGACAAATCCAACAATTGGAATATCCACAGAGGTTCCTCACTAAAAGAATTCAGGATCTAAGTAACATGTCCTGTGCAGACTGCCTCAAGATCCTATCACTTTATTCTGCTCCTACAGGCTGTTGAGGGGATATCTATGCCTGCATACAAGACATTGTCGGACTCCACTCTAATGGACCTTCTGCATATCTACAAACCAAACAGCACCAGAATTACTTGTTCTAAAGACTTAAACCTTTCTTTGATATAAATAGGACCTGCTGGAGAGACAGGCATGCATCCCAGAGACTATCCCTTCTCTGGAACAGGCTCTCCATCCATATGAAGCAGAGGTCCTCCCTAACTCAATTCAAGAATAACTTTGACACTTGAATGGGGAACAGGAAATTCTTCCGTGGTTTTGCATCTATGTCTCTAGTGGACACAGACAACCTGTAAATGGTTCATCGCCCAAGCCCCTGCTTACACTTATCAAGGGTACCAAAACTTGTCAGAAATGTGGGATGCATGGCTAGGTTAAAAAGACTCTTGTGGTTGTTAGTCTAGTAAACACATATGAGCCTATGATGCCAGCACACTTGCCCAATTAACAAAGAATAAATTAATAATGAAGATTTTTTTGTGTGTGTGTTTGTGTGTGTGTGTGTGTGTGTGTGTGTGTGTGTGTGTGTGTGTGTGTGTGTGTGTGTGTGTGTGTGTGTGTGTGTGTGTAACTTGCATTGTTTTGGTGATATTGCAAATCATATCAGATATATTTTAATACAAAATTTTAAAGAAAACTTCTCAGAAAGGAAGTAGCTTCCTATCAACAAAGACTGCAGGATGCAGGGAATGAAATGGCTTCTTGCTGCTTAGAACTCAATAATTGCAGAACTGCAACCATATTTGTTTTAAAGATGTATCTCCACATATGGCATTTTATTAATATTTGCTTTCATTGTTTGTTAATAACACAGAACTATAATGCAAACGTTGTTTTCTTCATCAAAACTCCATAAGGTCTATCGCTCTTATGTTCTAATTGTTATTCCTAAAAGTATTCAAGAATTACTAATAATATAAATCATCAACAGACAACTTGGAATTTAACATTATTTTATTTGGTCACATATATTTAGCTTAGTTTTTCTAAATTTAACAGTACTAAATCTGTAAACTGTCTAAATTACCTAGCATTAAAACCAGTTGTTGAGGTTTTAAACAGGGCCATGTGACACATTATGAGACTTGGCCACTGTTGTCTGTATGTCACTAGTCACAGATAAAAAAAGCAAAAATAAATCTCAAATGTGGCTAATTTGGAAAACACATAAACATAGAACATTATATTATTTAATCCTTATTTATAGTTTATTTCTTATTTTATATGTTTCGATGTTTTTGTGCATATTGCTCTTTAAATAGTTTGGCTTTTCTTAGACAGAATGCACTCCATTCACCTACAATGCAGTGTTTTATTGGTTAGTTTGAGCTCGGCCTGCTTATGTCATACTACTTAAACATGCAAGTGTGTTGTATGTTTTATTAAAGGTCTGAAGAAGCTATATGTGAAAGCACTCATCGTTTTTTATTTTTATATTAAAAGTTAATTTTCCATAGTTTCCAGTTCTTTGTGTTTGGATTTTGGATTATTTCTTCTTTTGCTGCCTATTTGAAACTTTGCAATTTTTGCTGCTGCTCTGTTTGTCTGTGTTTGCAGTCAGCCTGCTTGATTTTTCTTAATTCTTATTGCTGCTGACACTGTGAAGAAATATTTGTTGCTTTGCCAGAACAGCATGGCTCAGACTGTGCAACATAGCACACAATATGTTTCTGAAAAGCTGCTTAGTAAACGTACTAAACAACTCTTGTACTAAGTTGTGATTTATTCCTTCACAATGAGTGTTACATATTTCAATAAGTGTGGAATTAGTGTTTGCCTTTCACTGTGCTCTCCCTTACGTTTATGCAGTTACTCTTTTAAAGAAATATTTTTGTATGTATGGGCAGATACATTTCAATGTTTTTTTTATGACGTTATCCTATGTAAATATTGTGTGCATATTAGTTTGCTAAGTAGGTTGCTTGAACCTTCCCAGGCTATTGGAATAGCGGCCTTTAATGCAATTTATTTACTCAACTTATTTTGTACTCTGCATGATCGTCAGCAATAAAAGAAGTTCGCCTATTGTGCACATTTTTGCTTCAGATATCTTAAATAGTAAAACTTAGGTGGGTTTTATGTATTTATTTATTTATCTTTCCTGCAATAGCTAGTATGACAACTCTTCAAGCAAGGCCTTTTGAACATGTTGCAAGGTATTAATTTGGACGAGTGTATGAAGAAAAGCTGCTAACATATTTATTTATCCTATGATGGTCTTGTAAAGCTCAGTTAATAATCGTCCCTTGAATAGTTGGTCCTTTCTCAGAGGTGAAATGTTCTTATTTATTTGTTTACTTATTAACTCCCTAAAAGGACCATGAAGAGTATTGTTTTCAACCATGACCAAGGCCTATAAGGCACGACACACTGGAAAAACAAATGTCGATACAATAGCAAGAGTTAGTTCAAAAGTACAGGCAATATATACAAAGAATTAACAGTGCAGAAAGGAACAATTGATTGTTCACTGCAACTGGATATACATACTGAAATATAGAGCTGTAAGTCAAAAACTCAAAGACATAAAAGATGACAGTCCTAAATGAATCAAGAAAATGTAAAACGGTAAAGTCATATTTTTCTCTCTTGAGGGCAGTTAGGAGGCACTGGAGTGTTCTGTGTAGTATGACCTGTAGTAAGAGCTGAGTATGTTGTGGAAGTGATTATTAGGGGAAATGCATATTCTGGTGCAAAAGTAACATCCACACTCATGAGTGGTCTGGCTTCTAGGAGAAGGAAATGTGGAATTCTGTAGCAAATAACAATATTTTTTTTTATTCTTGGTACAAAATCATTTTCAAGATGCAAAATATGTAACAGAGGGGATCGATTTGATGCATTGTTACTTGCCTGCAGCAGCAGTCATTTCAGAACATTTTTAAGCCTGGAAACATTAGCAAACAATGCAGACTTGTCAGCACTGTAGTGAAGAAAGTGAAGTTGAAGCCTAGATTGTGGTCATGTTTTCCTGGCATGGCTGAATGACAAGGAAATGCTGAAATCAGTTCACTCCCCTGAGATGTGAGAGAATTCTGTCCACTGTCAATACAGACGTGATGAGGGGGGTGAAAGAGATGCAGCGTTTAGTCAAAGATTTATGCTTACCTCTGCTAAGCTGTTGATATATGTTTCTTTCGCATATGTGTGGAAGCATACATGTATGCATTCATGAGGGAAGGTATTGCCGGATGCTGTAGTGACACACATAAAGCCAACTATTATCAAACAGATAATAGAAGAGGAATGTTGAGGTGCTACTGGGAAATTGCCTGATCTGGAGACAATTAGGATCTGTTCCTGTTGTGCAGATGGCCGTGGTCTGAGAAGGTATTTAAACTAGACCCTTAGGGTGCTGTTCTTATTCATATGATGGCAGTGGTCTGAGGAGGTATTTAAACTAGACCCATAGGGTACTGTTCTTATTCATATGATAGCCGTGGTCTGAGGAGGTATTTAAACTAGACCCTTAGGGTACTGTTCTTATTCATATGATAGCCGTAGTCTGAGGAAGTATTTAAATTAGACCCTTAGGGTACTGTTCTTATTCATATGATAGCCGTGGTCTGAGGAGGTATTTAAACTTGACCCTTTGAGTGCTGTTCTTATTCATATGACGGCTGTGGTCTGAGGAGATATTTAAACTAGACCCTTAGGGTGCTGTTCTTATTCATATGATGGCCATGGTCTGAGGAGGTATTTAAACTAGAACCTTAGGGTGCTGTTCTTATTCATATGATGGCTGTGGTCTGAGAAGGTATTTAAACTAGAATCTTAGGCAACTGTTTTTATTCATGTGATGGCCGTGGTCGGAGGAGGTATTTAAACTAGACCCTTAGGGTACTGTTCTTCTTCATATGATGGCCGTGGTCTCAGGAGGTATTTAAACTAGACCCTTAGGGTACTGTTCTTATTCATATGATGGCTGTGGTCTAAGGAGGTATTTAAACTAGACCCTTTGGGTACTGTTCTTATTCATATGATGGCCGTGGTCGGAAGAGGTATATAAACTAGACCCTTAGGGTGCTGTTCTTATTCATATGATGGCTGTGGTCTAAGGAGGTAATTAAACTAGACTCTTAGGGTACTGTTCTTATTCATATGATAGCCGAGGTCTGAGGAGGTGTTTAAACTAGACCCTTAGGCTACTGTTCTTATTCATATGATGGCTGTGGTCTGAGGAGGTATTTAATCTAGACCCTTAGGGTACTGTTCTTATTCATATGATGGCCATGGTCTGAGGAGGTATTTAAACTAGACCCTTAGGGTGCTGTTCTTATTCATATGATGGCTGTGATCTAAGGAGGTATTTAAACTAGACCCTTAGGGTGCTGTTCTTATTCATATGATAGCCGTGGTCTGATAAGGTTTTTAAACTAGACCTTTATGGTGCTGTTCTTATTCATATGATAGCCGTGGTCTGAGGAGCTATTTAAACTAGACCCTTAGGGTGCTGTTCTTATTCATATGACAGCTGTGGTCTGAAGAGGTATTTAAACTTGACCCTTAGGGTACTGTTCTTATTCATATGATGGCGATGGTCTGAGGATGTATTTAAACTAGACCCTTAGGGTACTGTTCTTATTCATATGATAGCCGTGGTCTGAGGAGGTATTTAAACTAGACCCTTAGGGTACTCTTCTTATTCATATGATAGCTGTGGTCTGAGGAGGTATTTAAATGAGATCCTTAGGGTACTGTTCTTATTCATATGATAGCCATGGTCTGAGGAGGTATGTAAACTAGACCCTTAGGGTACTGTTCTTATTCATATGATGGCTATGGTCTGAGGAGATATTTAAACTAGACCCTTAGGGTACTGTTCTTATTCATATGATAGCTGTGGTCTGAGGAGGTATTTAAACTAGACCCTTAGGGTACTGTTCTTATTCATATGATAGCCGTGGTCTGAGGAGGTATTTAAACTAGACCCTTAGAGTACTGTTCTTATTCATATGATAGCCGTAGTCTGAGGAAGTATTTAAATTAGACCCTTAGGGTACTGTTCTTATTCATATGATGGCCGTGGTCGGAGGAGGTATATAAAATAGACCCTTAGGGTACTGTTCTTATTCATATGATAGCTGTGGTCTGAGGAGGTATTTAAATGAGACCCTTAAGGTACTGTTCTTATTCATATGATAGCCGTGGTCTGAGGAGGTATTTAAATTAGACCCTTAGGGTACTGTTCTTATTCATATGATGGCCGTCGTCGGAGGAGGTATTTGAACTAGACCCTTAGGGTACTGTTCTTATTCATATGATGGCCGTGGTCTGATGAGGTTTTTAAACAAGACCCTTAGAGTACTGTTCTTATTCATATGAAAGCCGTGGTCTGAGGAAGTATTTAAACTAGACCCTTAGGGTACTGTTCTTATTCATATATTGGCCGTGGCCGGAGGAGGTATTTAAACTAGACCCTTAGGGTACTGTTCTTATTCATATGATGCCCGTCGGAGGAGGAGGTATTTAAACTAGACCCTTAGGGTACTGTTCTTACTCATATGATGGCCGTCGTCGGAGGAGGTATTTAAACTAGACCCTTTCAGTGCTGTTCTTATTCATATGATGGCTGTGGTCTGAGTAGGTATTTAAACTAGACCCTTAGGCTACTGTTCTTATTCATATGATGGCTGTGGTCTGAGGAGGTATTTAAACTAGACCCTTAGGGTACTGTTCTTATTCATGTGATGGCTGTGGTCTGAGGAGGTATTTAAACTAGACCCTTAGGGTACTGTTCTTATTCATATGATGGCCGTGGTCTGAAGAGGTTTTTAAACTAGACCCTTAGGGTGCTGTTCTTATTCATAAGATGGCTGTGGTCTAAGGAGGTATTTAAACTAGACCCTTAGGGTACTGTTCTTATTCATATGATAGCCGTGGTCTGATGAGGTTTTTAAACTAGACCTTTAGGGTGCTGTTCTTATTCATATGATAGCCGTGGTCTGAGGAGGTATTTAAACTAGACCCTTAGGGTGCTGTTCTTATTCATATGACAGCTGTGGTCTGAGGAGGTATTTATACTAGACCCTTAGGGTACTGTTCTTATTCGGGTCTACCTGAGATGGTCGACAAGCCATTTGATCTTCTTTTATTTGGTCGACAATTCATTTGGTCGACAGGCAGATTTGCCCCCCTCCCCAATGTTGTGGGACCCTGGAGTTGATATATTATAGTTGGGGGGGTGTGGGGGGCAAATTTCCCCACATAAAACTGCTTGTCGACCAAATGAACTGTGCGACCAAATGAGTGTCGATCATATGGCCTGTCGACCATGGGAAGTAGACCCTCTTATTCATATGATGGCCGTGGTCTGTTGAGGTTTTTAAACTAGACCCTTAGGGTACTGTTCTTATTCATATGATAGCCGCGGTCAAAGGAGGTATTTAAACTAGACCCTTATGGTACTGTTCTTATTCATATGATAGCCGTGGTCTGAGGAGGTATTTAAACTAGACCCTTAGGGTATTGTTCTTATTCATATGATGGCTATTGTCTGAGTAGGTATTTAAACTTGACCCTTAGGGTACTGTTCTTATTCATATGATGGCCATGGTCTGAGCATGTATTTAAACTAGACCCTTAGGGTACTGTTCTTATTCATATGATAGCCGTGGTGTGAGAAGGTATTTAAACTAGACCCTTAGGGTACTGTTATTATTCATATGATGGCTATGGTCTGAGGAGATATTTAAACTAGACCCTTAGGCTACTGTTCTTATTCATATGATAGCCGTGGTCTGAAGAGGTATTTAAACTAGAACCTTAGGGTACTGTTATTATTCATATGATGGCTATGGTCTGAGGAGATATTTAAACTAGACCCTTAGGGTACTGTTCTTATTCATATGATAGCCGTGGTCTGAGGAGGTATTTAAACTAGACCCTTAGGGTACTGTTCTTATTCATATGATAGCCGTGGTCTGAGGAGGTATTTAAACTAGACCCTTAGAGTACTGTTCTTATTCATATGATAGCCGTGGTCTGAGGAAGTATTTAAACTAGACCCTTAGGGTACTGTTCTTATTCATATGATGGCCGTGGTCAGAGGAGGTATATAAAATAGACCCTTAGGGTACTGTTCTTATTCATATGATGGCAGTGGCCAGACGAGGTATTTAAACTAGACCCTTAGGTTACTGTTCTTATTCAAATTATGGCCGTCGTCGGAGGAGGTGTTTAAACTAGACCCTTAGGGTACTGTTCTTATTCATATGATGGCCGTGGTCTGATGAGGTTTTTAAACAAGACCCTTAGAGTACTGTTCTTATTCATATGATAGCTGTGGTCTGAGGAAGTATTTAAACTAGATCCTTAGGGTACTGTTCTTATTCATATGA
Organism: Protopterus annectens; assembly: GCF_019279795.1. Classification (NCBI taxonomy): domain Eukaryota; kingdom Metazoa; phylum Chordata; order Ceratodontiformes; family Protopteridae; genus Protopterus; species Protopterus annectens. The sequence goes on from NC_056733.1 coordinate 1,013,364,488, forward strand.
TGGCCGTGGCCGGAGGAGGTATTTAAACTAGACCCTTAGGGTACTGTTCTTATTCATATGATGGCCGTCGTTGGAGGAGGTATTTAAACTAGACCATTAGGGTACTGTTCTTACTCATATGATGGCCGTCGTCGGAGGAGGTATTTAAACTAGACCCTTTTGGTGCTGTTCTTATTCATATGATGGCTGGGGTCTGAGGAGGTATTTAAACTAGACCCTTAGGCTACTTTTCTTATTCATATGATGGCTGTGGTCTGAGGAGGTATTTAAACTAGACCCTTAGGGTACTGTTCTTATTCATATGATGGCCATGGTCTGAGGAGGTATTTAAACTAGACCCTTAGGGTGCTGTTCTTATTCATATGACACCTGTGGTCTGAGGAGGTATTTAAACTAGACCCTTAGGGTACTGTTCTTATTCAGGTCTACCTGAGATGGTCGACAAGCCATTTGATCGACTTTTATTTGGTCGACAATTCATTTGGTCGACAGGCAGATTTGCCCCCCTCCCCAATGTTGTGGGACCCTGGAGTTGATATATATATAGTTAGGGGGGGTGTGGGGGGCAAAGCCCCCCACATAGAACTGCTTGTCGACCAAATGAACTGTCGACCAAATGAGTGTCGATCATATGGCCTGTCGACCATGTGAAGTAGACCCTCTTATTCATATGATGGCCGTGGTCTGATGAGGTTTTTAAACTAGACCCTTAGGGTACTGTTCTTATTCATATGATAGCCGTGGTCAAAGGAGGTATTTAAACTAGACCCTTAGGGTACTGTTCTTATTCATATGATAGCCGTGGTCTGAGGAGGTATTTAAACAAGACCCTTAGGGTACTGTTCTTATTCATATGATAGCCGTGGTCTGAGGAGGTATTTAAACTAGACCCTTAGGGTACTGTTCTTATTCATATGATAGCCATGGTCTGAGGAGGTATTTAAACTAGACCCTTAGAGTACTGTTCTTATTCATATGATAGCCATGGTCTGAGGAAGTATTTAAACTAGACCCTTATTGTACTGTTCTTATTCATATGATGGCCGTGGTTGGAGGAGGTATTTAAACTAGACCCTTAGGGTACTGTTCTTATTCATATGATGGCCGTGGCCGGAGGAGGTATTTAAACTAGACCCTTAGGGTACTGTTCTTATTCATATGATGGCCGTCGTCGGAGGAGGTATTTAAACTAGACCCTTAGGGTACTGTTCTTATTCAGATGATGGCCATCGTCGGAGGAGGTATTTAAACTAGACCTTTAGGCTACTGTTCTTATTCATATGATGGCTGTGGTCTGAGGAGGTATTTAAACTAGACCCTTAGGGTACTGTTCTTATTCATATGATGGCCATGGTCTGAAGAGGTATTTAAACTAGACCCTTAGGGTGCTGTTCTTATTCATATGATGGCTGTGGTCTAAGGAGGTATTTAAACTAGACCCTTAGGGTACTGTTCTTATTCATATGATAGCCGTGGTCTGATGAGGTTTTTAAACTAGACCTTTAGGGTGCTGTTCTTATTCATATGACAGCTGTGGTCTGAGGAGGTATTTAAACTAGACCCTTAGGGTACTGTTCTTATTCACGTGATAGCCGTGGTCTGAGGAGGTATTTAAACTAGACCCTTAGGGTGCTGTTCTTATTCATATGATGGCTGTGGTCTTAGGAGGTAATTAAACTAGACTCTTAGGGTACTGTTCTTATTCATATGATAGCCGTGGTCTGAGGAAGTATTTAAACTAGACCCTTAGGGTGCTGTTCTTATTCATATGACAGCTGTGGTCTGAGGAGGTATTTAAACTAGACCCTTGGGGTACTGTTCTTATTTGGGTCTACCTGAGATGGTCGACAAGCCATTTGATCGACTTTTATTTGGTCGACAATTCATTTGGTCGACAGGCAGATTCGCCCCCCTCCCCAATGTTGTGGGACCCTAGAGTTGATATATTTAGTTAGGGGGGGGTGTGGAGGGTGAATCTCCCCACATAAAACTGCTTGTCGACCAAATGAACTGTCGACCAAATGAGTGTCGATCATATGGCCTGTCGACCATGTGAAGTAGACCCTCTTATTCATATGATGGCCGTGGTCTGTTGAGGATTTTAAACTAGACCCCTAGTGTACTGTTCTTATTCATATGATAGCCGCGGTCAAAGGAGGTATTTAAGCTAGACACTTAGGGTACTGTTCTTATTCATATGATAGCCGTGGTCTGAGGAGGTATTTAAACTAGACCCTTAGGGTACTGTTCTTATTCATATGATGGCTATGGTCTGAGTAGGTATTTAAACTAGACCCTTAGGGTAGTGTTCTTATTCATATGATGGCCGTGGTCTGATGAGGTTTTTAAACTAGACCTTTAAGGGTACTGTTCTTATTCATATGATGGCCGCGGTCTGATGAGGTTTTTAAACTAGACCCTTAGGGTACTGTTCTTATTCATATGATAGCTGTGGTCTGAGGAGGTATTTAAACTAGACCATTATGGTACTGTTCATATTCATATGATAGCCATGGTCTGAGGAGGTATTTAAACTAGACCCTTAGGGTACTGTTCTTATTCATATGATGGCTATGGTCTGAGGAGGTATTTAAACTAGACCCTTAGTATACTGTTCTTATTCATATGGTGGCCGTGGTCTGATGAGGTTTTTAAACTAGACCCTTAAGGGTACTGTTCTTATTCATATGATGGCCGTCGTCTGATGAGGTTTTTAAACTAGACCCTTAGGGTACTGTTCTTATTCATATGATAGCCGTGGTCTGAGGAGGTATTTAAACTAGACCGTTAGGGTACTGTTCTTATTCATATGATAGCCGTGGTCTGAGGAGGTGTTTAAACTAGACCCTTATGGTACTGTTCTTATTCATATGATGGCTATGGTCTGAGGAGGTAGTTAAACTAGACCCTTAGGATACTGTTCTTATTCATATGATAGCTGTGGTCTGATGAGGTATTTAAACTAGACCCTTAGAGTACTGTTCTTATTCATATGATAGCCATGGTCTGAGGAAGTATTTAAACTAGACCCTTAGGGTACTGTTCTTATTCATATGATGGCCGTGGTCGGAGGAGGTATTTAAACTAGACCCTTAGGGTACTGTTCTTATTCATATGATGGCCGTGGTCGGAGGAGGTATTTAAACTAGACCCTTAGGGTACTGTTCTTATTCATATGATGGCCGTCATTGGAGGAGGGATTTAAACTAGACCCTTAGGGTGCTGTTCTTATTCATATTATCCTTCTTGATATTATGAATGTCAGATTCCAAGGAGCGTACTTCATTTAGAGAGAGGCATCTCAACAATGATATTGTGGGGGATATGTTAGGTAGGACGGGTCTGGGAAATAAATAGCCAGTCCCGAGGTAGGTAGCTCAAAGCTCAGCAGGCACAAACGGCAAAAAACATATTTAAAAAATACAAAAGATTTGATTTTGGAAAAAAGGTTAAATAAGGAGTTTTGCTGCTAAACAAATTGCAGTTGTTTCTCAAGTGACAATGACATGAATGTTTAATAGTAAAGAGTCTGCACACATTGTCATTTGGTCATCCCCATACAAAATGAAAGAGATCATGGACCGACCACAAAGCACACAGAGGGATATGACACACAGAGGTGCCCAGTGTCACCAGTAAGCACACAGAGGGATATGGTACAATGAGGAACCCACTGCTGCCAGTATGCACACAGAGGGATATGGAACACAGAGGTGCCCGGTGCCACCTGTAAGCACACAGAGGGATATGGCAGACAGAGGTGCCCTGTGCCACCAGTAAGCACACAGAGGGATATGAAGTACAAAGGTGCCCAGTGCCCCAGTAAACACACAGAGGAATATGGAGCACAGAGATGCCCCATTGCCACCAGTAAGCACACAGAGGGATATGAAACTCATAGGTGCCCAGTTCTGCCAGTAAGCATAAAGAGAGATATGACATACAGAGGTGCCCAGTGCCA
>NC_056733.1:1013690948-1013705948 GCF_019279795.1 Protopterus annectens
ATAACTGCTCCAAATAGTATTAAGTCTTGTCAAATGATTTTTATTGGCATTTGACCAATTGTTGTACTGATCACTATAAGTATGCACCAATGACTTGGGACATTGTTAGCACCACCCCCTTAACTCTGGTCCCAGTTTAATATAATATGACTGTTAGAGTTACCATTCCATTAATAGTTTATCACCCCCCCACACACACACACATAATGACTCTCTAGTTTCTCTTGTTATGCAGCTGTAACATATATTTTCCTTGTTGCTTAGAAAGAAACTTACTCAAACACTAAAGAAGTAAAAAGTTTTACAGTAATACAGACACCACTAATAAAAGTTAAAATGAATAAAAATTATTTTCTGTAGTCAGAAGATCTTCTCAGATGTTCTTTTGGCCAAACTACAATAAAACCAGGTGCAACCTGCTCCATTCACCCTCACTGACTTCAGTCTCACACTGTTCCCCACCCCTACCCCCATATCCCACCCTCCCCTACCTCCACTAAATTTATTTCTCATCTTAGCTCTACAACCTCCGCCTGCGAAAACCTACCTAACCAATAACAACCTCTTTTATCACTAAATTACTAAAATTGACAAATATTTTGACTCACCTATAAAACTGTACTACCAATCCACAAAAACTTTCTCCACAAAAACCTAACCAACCAATACCAGCCTCTTACATCTCCTTATTACTATTGCTGATGACATCTGTTCTCTACTCTTCACCATCTAAATATGCTTTCCTGTAAAGCAAACCATACCCTAAACTCTGCACTGTCACCATGGTATAGTGCCTCACTCTAACTTCCCTCATACTCATAGTATTAAACTTCTCTACATTTCACTGAATGCAACTGCCTGACTGCTTCACCTGTTAAACAATGCAGACGATTATAGTGCAACCCCTTCATCTATCCTGTTCAGTATATGTCCCCACCTATATAATAAACACTGCACTAACCTCATTAAGCCTAAAATACTCCATACCTCCAAAAAAGGTTCAAAGGTACTATCACCAGCTGTACCACAAAAACTAAAAGCACTCATATAAGTGTATAACTGAAACAACACATTCATATAAGTTTAATACTGAAACAACGCATTCTTATAAGTATACACCTGAATCTACTGCTAGCAGGTGACATTCACCCCAACTGTGGGCCCTCACAGGTACCAAGTTACTCCACAAATAATAAATTACCTGACCGAAAACCTAAACTTCTCTCCTCAACAAAATAAAAAAATAGAAACAACATATTAGCAATAACAGAATCTTGGCTAAAACCACATATCAGTAAAACTGAAATACTCCTTCCCAGCTTTAACATCCTTAAGAGGAGTAGCAATAACGTACCATAGTAGCATAAACCTGTCAACTCTCCCATCCCTATACCCTCCCTCTGTAATATTGAATTACTTAAAAGTAGCCTAAAACTAAACACACATATGGCAGCTATTTATGTCCCACCTGGAGACAATATTAGCTCATTGGAGGACATACTATCTTGGCTATCCCACAATTTACACACAGAGACAATTATACTATGTGATGTTAACACTGACTGGTCAAGTGTCGCCTTTGAGATAATGACTTGTAGTATAAACCTGTATAATTTCTCCCAATTTATCAATGATCCTACCAGAATCAACCTGAAAAATTAGTAGAACTGTGATCCTCAAATTTTTATTAATAAGTCACCCTAACAATATAAGCTCCCACTGCACCTTAGGAAGCACACTTAGAGACCACCTGCCCATATATGCCACAAGAGAATGCCATACGTCTCCCATGGGAATGCACATATAAATCCACAACTGTTTACCACCTCACTACAGTTTCACAACTAGAACATCCTAAAATTCTTGTCACTAGATGATGCTGTTTGCTGTCTATTTTAAAAAGATATTTATGAACTGCTAAATGGCATGCCCCAAAAGAGTGCAGAACAACTCTGCTCCTTGTCTCACTCCTACTACTAGGACATTAATGAGGAGTATAGATGAAGCCTGCAAAGGAATGGCTCAATAATAAAACAGAAACAATATGCAACAATATAGTTCATAGATTAGTACTATGCTAACTGCCCTTGTGAGCCATTTTAAGCCTAGCCAATTATCCCTTGTGAGACTCAAACCCTGCACCTTGTGTTTGTAAGACAGACACCTTAACCATTAGGCCACACTCCCATATAAATGCTTATGAAATATAACCAAATGCCAGATCAAACTTGTCAAGAAACTTTACTACTCCAATTGGCAGACTAGATGCTACAACAATTCTAGGCAATTCTGAGGCACCATTTCTAAAATACTACACCTTGGCTCAAATATACAAACAAATCTCAACCCTCACTACTCATCAGAAGATAGAGTTAATGCTTTCAATAATTATTTTATCTCTAGCATCACTAAACTACTTAACAATGACTCTCAAAACACACTGACATCGTCTAATAATCTTACCACATCCCACTCAGTCTCTCCTCCCAGTTGCATTAATGCTCTCTCTTTCTCCTTTCAACTAGTATCCTCCAAAACAATCAAGAAATACCTGAAAAGAAATTAGACCAAGTACACTAGCTCCAAATTGTTGGCGATGTTCTGAAGATAGAAGCCATCTTAATTTCATTTCCAGTAGCCCTTCTCATTGATAGGTCTATGCAGTAATCGCATGCACCAGGCTTTCACAGGGGAGGGAACTCCGATGACATCCAACTTTAGACCTAATTGCCATTCTCTTCCCTGTTTCAAAACCCCTTCAAGAATTCATTCATAATCAATTAATATCTCATCTACAAACTAAGAACCCCCTTACCCCCACTCAACAGGGGGCAGCACCACCAGCACAGCCCTCCTAAACTTCACCATCACTAGTAACCTTGCCACAGACAAGGGCTAGCTGGTTTCTGCCATGTTTCTGAATCTGTCCACGGCCTTCAATACAATTTATCATAGCTTTCTTCTAAAACAATTCTCTTCACTTGGCCTGTCAAACACCTCTATCAGCTGGTTCTCCAGCTACCTTTCTAATAGACTCCAGTCTGTTAAAATGATTAATTATTGCTCATCATTCCTACCTGTTAAACAGCTGTTCTCCAAGGTTCCATATTGAGCCTACTGTGTTTCAACATATTTACTAATTACCTACACTCTGCCAAATGTCAAGCATCCTTCATACAATATGCTGAGGACTCCACAGTAATATTTTCTGCCAGTAACATAATTACTTGGCAACAACTCACCCCAGAGGCATTTTCATCAGTTGAAATCTGGGTCAGTAACACTCAGCTTAGCCATACATACCTCAAACAAATTTTCTTAACAACAGTGTCTACACCCCAAAAGAAGTCACCCACCATACAAACCTTCTAGGCATATTAATTTATAACCTGAAATTTTACTTGCTTGTGCAACAGATTATCACAACAATCAACAAAAATTAGATACACTCCATAGAACAAAAAAACTACTTGAATGATTCATCCAGAAAACTTCTGGCCTCTTATAGGTTCATAGGTTGGTACTAGGCTATCGGCCCTAGGGCCTGTGCAAGCCTAGCCATAACAATTCCCTGGATATTTCTTCCCACAATATTTACCTCTCCAGGCCCCTGTCTAGCAGGGCGACTGACATGATCCCTGGGGTGAATTTCCTATCTCCCATCCAATCATCAAGGTTCCTTCTGAAGAGGGCCAAAGAGGCGCTCTGCTTGATATGTATAGGTAGTCTATTCCAGAGTATGGGGAGTCTCTGGGTCAGGAACCTATCCCTCCAGCATGTTTTGTTTATTGTGATGACAAGGTTTAGATCCCTGGAGCGTGTGGCTCCGAAGGATTGGGATTTCTTTAAGTGGAGCATGTCCAACAGCTCAGGGTTTGACATGGCCTTGTATTTTAAGCAGAGATCTCCTCTGAGTAGACGATATGCCACAGAGTATAGCTGGAGTTTTTTTAGATGGTCAGTATATAGCATCTGCTTTAGGCCTGTGATTCTTTTAGTGAGGTATTTCTGTGGCCTTTCAAGCTGTTGCAGATGTCTTGTGAGGTACATACCAAACGGGGCATTATACTCTATAATTGGTCTAATGAGGGATGAGTACAGTGGGACAATGACCTCCTTTTTTCTGGATGAAAAGCCCTTAGTGATGAGGTATGCCACATAGAAGGATTTCCTGACTGTTGTGGCAATGTGGTTATCGAAAGTGAGACCACTGTCCACCTGTGTCCCTAAGTCTCTCATCACACTTTCGATGTTTAGTGTCCTGCCACCTATGTGGTAATTCATGGGTACATGTTTTTTCCAAAGGGGATAACTATACATTTCTTGGCATTAAGCTTGAGCCCATGGCTCTGGCACCAGGCATCTGTTTCTGTAAGGCCCTTTTGTAGAATATCCACATCATTTGGGGATTCAATAATGGCTCCCAGTTTGCAGTCATCTGCAAACTTTGTTAGCCAGAGTCCCTTAGTGTTGGCCTGTACTTCAGAGAAGTAGATGCCAAACAAGAGTGGTCCCAGGACTGAACCCTGAGGTACTCCACTTGTCACTTGTCTGGAGCTGGATTTGGATTCGGCTACTTTTACTGTCTGGGTTCTGTCAGTAAGCCAGTTAGCAACCCATCGAGTGGTGTAGGGATTTATGCCCAGCTTAGTAAGTTTATCTATGATTCCAGAGTGGGGGGTGGTGTCAAAGGCCTTGGCGAGGTCCAGATAGGCTGTGTGGACTGCCTTACCCTCGTCCACAGCTCTGGAGACTGATTCGAAGAAGCAATCGGATTCAGGAGACAAGATCGGCCCTTCACAAACCCAAACTGGGTGGGGTCTAGTGTTTGAAGGTTGCCAATGTCTTTGTTTATAAGTTCCATGATAATACATTCCATGCCCTTGCAAATCAGGCTTGTCAGACTGATGGGATGGTAGTTCCTGGGATCCAAGGTGGATCCTCCCTTGTGGAGCCGGATAACTGCAGCCGTGCGCCACTCAGTGGGCACAAAGCCAGTTGACTATAAAGCTCCTCAGTACTCCTTAACCTTCAAGCTTCCATCCACAATAAACTAAACCAGTGCTACAACAAAATAGTAAAAATGGTCACTAACTCATCAAACAAACCACATCACTGCCTAACCCTAAAACAGCTTGATTGGCTTCAATTACCCAAACATCTCACTTACACCCACCTATTCCTAGTGCACAGATTAATATACAAACCAGGACAAATCAAGTCCCTACTAGACTCATTGAATATCTACACCCCTTCTATGCAACTCTGATTTGGAAACAAATGTTGCTCACTACCTACAAACCACACCTGTCAGCAGGACAGTCTGCCTATTCCAGCTCTGTAGCCCACTCCTGGAACTCTGTCTCCTTATCCCTTAAACATATTAACAATATTTCTAAGTTCAAGACCAATCTAAAACAAAATATCTTACACCAAGACCTGTACCTGCACAACCCTCAGAAAAGATCAATGACCACCTACTCATGGTAGCTATGTCTTTTACACTGTGAATTCATTAAAACCTTCATATCTTAGCAGGGAGTAATGGCCTAACATCAAAAAAGCTCTCACTTTAATGACACCATATGACTAATGGAAGTTTTTCTACCTCCTCAGCCAACAGTTACTACCATTTTTTCCTTTCTCGTGTCCTTATATAACATTGTCATATTTCTTCTTTTTCTTCTTTCGGCTTTTTCCGGTTAGGGGTTGCCACAGTGGAACTCCGGTCCATTCATGATTGGCAGTGGATTTTTACAGTGACGAGTTGCCAGCCCGACACCCAACTTTCAAAGAAGGCATGCCCATTCATGCTCACACCCACCGGCATATCTTTAGCATCACTCAACCGTGGGAAGGACATGCAGACTCCACACAGAAGGTGCTCCAGCTAAGAATCGAACGGGAGAACCTCTTGCTGTGAGGCGACAATGCTAACCGCTGCACCACAGCGGCCTCCTAACATTGTCATATTTCTAATAATAATAAATTCTCTCTCCGTGTCCTTAATTTTCCATTCTGCTCATTACTCCTCCCCATCTATTCCTCTGTCAAATTTGGCAAAATAATACTCTGTTATTTCCGATCTCTATATATTATTAGAAATAGAGTCAATATTTTGAGTAAATGCATTAGTTTACTTGACATAGACTATCCAATTTACTTATTTATTTATTTATTTATTTAACATTTGTTGACCAGGTGTGTCTGACTGAGCTGAAGAGCTCTTTTTCAGTGGAGTTTTGGGGAGAAAAGCTCCATCATATTATACATTTATCATTATACAATAACATTAGACAACAGTATTACAGAATTATTACAATGCATTAAGTAACCTAACAAAATTTAACAGTGTCAGTGATCAGGAAAAAATAATAGTATGCCATTAAGATGAATGAAATTTTTGAAATATGAGGACACAAATCCAGTACAGTCATAAGGTTTGTTGCATCAGGCAAGACAACCACTGTTGAATATTTCTTTGAGACAGCTTAATAGGTTTTGGAAGATGGTAGAAAGAGTAGTCTAAGAAGGCTAGAGTAAGATATGGAGAAGAAAGATTAGAGGCCAGGAGGTAGATTGTAGTTTGGGAAATAGGAGATGTTTAGGGATGGAGAGTGCAGTGGCAGGACCAGTGACTTTTAAAGTACTCTTTGGCGGCTACCTTAAATTGTTTAGAATGTGTGAGAGTCCTGATTTCTAGTTGGAGCCTATTCCAAGCAATAGTTGGGTGATAGTTGCACATGTTACGTTCAAATTTAGACTTGGGTTTGTAGATTTGTTGCAGGTCTTGGTTAGGGCTCTGGAGATGTCTGGTGGGAGAATAAAGGGAAATGAGAGGGGATAGTGTTGGACAATAGTAATGCTGGTATAGGGTAGAGTGAATGATCTGCAGCTGAGAGAGGAGAAGCTGCTGGGGTAATTCAAGCCAGTTTAGGTGTTTTAGAGCGACAGTGATGGGATTTGTAGGTTTGTTGAGCAGCAAATGTAGATACCTTGTTGTAGGTAGATTTGAGTTTGATCAGGAGTGCAGAGTTAAGATTTGTGAGAATTTGAGAATTGTACATTCGACTGGGTAGAAGGTTGGTAATAGAGAAAGTAATCTTGGCTTCAGAGGTAAGGAATTTCTTGTTTCGGTAAAGGAGCCCTAGTTTCAGATGAGTCTTCTTAATGCAATTATGTAAGTCAAATTTAAGTTGGTTATCGATGGTGATGCCTAAGAACTTAATGCTGGATTCTACCTGAATGGGAGTGTTATTAAGAGAGAGTATGGAGAAGGATAGTTTAAGGATGGTAAAATGTTGAGGGAGGAAGAGTAACAGCTTTTTTTTTTTTTTTTTTAGGGTTAAGGATGAGCTGGTTGTTGGAGAGCCATGTTTCAACTGAGTTAAAGGATGTCTGAGTAGCTTGAGAAGAGCTCGTAGGGAGAGTTGACAATGGTGATGATTGTAGAGTCATCTGCATAATGAACGAAGGATGACTGAGGACAAGAAGTAAAGAGCTGATTAGTGAAGATACTAAAAAGTAAAGGCCCAAGGATAGATCCTTGAGAAACACCCATTTTTACAGGGAGAGGAGGAGAGAGTTCACAGTGCCTTCTCACTGACGGTAATCTGTCAGAGGTAGCTAGAGAACCATGCAACAGTATCAGAGGAGAAGTTAAGGTTATGTAGTTTGTGCAGCAGAAGAGAGTGTGAGACTGTGTTGAAAGCTTTTGAGAGGTCCAAGAATAGGCAAGAAATAAGTTTATGATCATCCCTGGCTAGAGAGACAGTGTTGAGGAAGGGTGATAGAGCTGTAGTGGTGCTGTGTTTGGGTCTGAAGCCATGCTGAGTGGGTATAAGCAGATTCTCCTATATTAGATACTGCATAACTTGTATATGTATACATTTCTCCAGTACTTTAGAGAGAGGGGAGAGGATGGCAATAGGTTTAAAACTGGAGACTTCAGTAGAGTTACTCCCTTTGTGTATAGGTAGAGTGTAGAATTGTTTCCAAATGGAAGGTACTTTAGATTCAGAGATAGAGCGATTAATTAAGATAGATACAGGGAGAGCAAGAGAATCAGCCGCTAGTTGAAGAAAAGTGGAAGGGATATTGTCAGTTGATGCTGAGCATGGCTTTAACTTGGAAGAAGAGTTTTGATTTAGCTAGTGGGAACAGGTTTGAGGGAGAAGGTACTTGAGGTGTTAGTATTAGGAGAAGTTTCCGAGAAGTTGGAGGTGTTAGTAGTAGAGGATTTTGGGTTGGGGTTGAGTTGCTTATATATGGAATCGATAAAGTAGGTCTGCAAAGTGACTTTCCTCTTGCAGTACATATCAGATTCTGGATCACAATTTATCCTAGTAATAATTCTGTAAAGGTATTTCCATCTGTTTTTGATTTTCTCACCTTGTGTATAATTATTTATCAGCTACTGTAAAATATGTTTACGTGTGTTTTTGTGGACCCTTTCTCCCAATCTCATTTTAAAATATTTAATCTATTGCAGGGCTTTTCTCTAATTGTATGTAATTACTTATCAAATACTGTTTAAATGCCTTTGAATCTGTTGTAGAGCTTTTCTCCCCTGGCTCAGCCAGAACTTTCCAGTTAACAAATAAAATAAAATAAAATAAAATAAAACAAATGCAGTTAAGCTCTGCTGTACAAAACAAGCAAACAAAAAAATGCACTTTATTTGTAAAGTCTACAAGCATCTTATCCAAAATGCGTTTTGACAGCTCAGCACAGAGGGCTAATTTGATGTGCTGTGTAATAAGCAATGAAAACACCGGGATTAATAAGACTAAACTTGATGAAGATCTTTCCTTTTTAACCATTGATAGAGCAGATATTACTGAATTAGAAGTGGGGGATTATTCAGAGCTGGTCAGAAATGATATACTAGTATATTGGAGATTCAATTATAACAGGAACTCATACTTGCATTTCCAGAGAAGATGGTGAACAATGAGGAGTGTTATGCTTGCCAAGAGCAAAAATGGAGGATGTGAGGAAGACCTTAGAATGTCTTAATGTAAGGAGGTATGAAGTTGGTTTTATTCATCTTAGTACAAATTATCTCATCTGCAAAGACTTTATGAGCGTCGGTTGGGGACTAACAGCCCTTTTACATAGCATAGCTTGTATAGGCATTAGGACATATTTTCATAAATCACATATAGAAAAGAGAGTCAGGCCACTGTGAATGCAAAGAGTTTTGGGGTAAATACCTACATGGAAAAAATAGCCCATCTTAAAAAATGGAAATGTATAGAGCATTGAAATCTAATTATGGACATGTGTTTATACTTGTACTTGCTAAGACAAGGGAAGAGAATTTTTGTATCAGATATATTGCAATATTTGACTACAGCAAGACAGGATTTTTACCAGGTCAGAAATTTAACAGTTCACAAATAGCAACATTTGATGTATTGTTGAATGCTGCTAATGCTAGGATCATTAGTAATAAAATTTTTTTTTACTGAAACTTTGCTGCTTTCCTTCAAGACTGATGCTATTTCTTGTGAAACATGGTTAAAGAACAATAACTGGAAATGAGTTCTGTTGGGGAATAAATGTTTTTACTATAACAGACATTCTAACTAAAATCAGGTAGAGATGTTATTATAGGGATTAAAGAGTGCTGAGACCTCTTTTTATTACATGTTCACTGATACAACCAATTTTATAGATTGTGTACTTGTGACAATAAAGACAACCCTGGAATATATAACAAGCATTGGAGAATATATACCAGCAAAATTAAATGTTGATGATCTAGAGGAATTCATACATGAAACACAGGAGGAAACATAACAGTAGCTGTGGGTCTAAATTTACCAGAAACAGGCTGGAATAATATTGATTTGACAACATTAGTGAGGATGGAGTGGGTGGAGAAGAGTGTCAGGAGTGATTTGTGATAGACGAGTACCTGTAAGAGTGAAAGGGAAGATCTACAAGAGTGTAGTGAGACCAGCTATGTTATATGGGTTGGAGACAGTGGCATTGACAAAAAGGCAGGAGTTTGAGCTGGATGTGGCAGATTTAAAGATGTTAAGATTTGCACTGGGCGTGACGAGGATGGACAGGATTAGGAATAAGTATATTAGAGGGTCAGCCCAGGTTGGAAGGTTTTGAGACAAAGCCAGAGAGGCAAGAATATGTTGGCTTGGACATGTGCTGAGGAGGGATGCAGAGTATATTGGGAAAAAGATGCTAAGGATGAAGCTACCAGGTAACAGGAAAAGAGGAAGCCCTAAGATAAGATTTATGGATGTGGTGAGAGAGGACATGCAGGTGGTTGGTGTGACAGAACAAGATCCAGGGGACAGGAAGAAATGGAAACAGGTGATCCACTGTGGCGACTCCTAATGGAAACAGCTGAAAGATGATGAGTGAGGAAATATTTACAATGTCTGTTCAGAAATAACAATTGTCTCAAATTGTAAAAAAGCCTACCAGGGAACTGAATATACTCGACATTGTTTGTGTTCCTATGGAAATGACTGTTACTTCATGCCAACTTTTACCACTGCTGGTGTGCAGAGACCATGGGGTTATAAAGGTTAAATTACTGCCAGATTCTGCCAAACTTAAATATAAAGCAATGCACAGAAGATGACTAACAGCTTATGTCGATGCAAAACAGTCACTATGTAAAATTAATTGGAGGGATATGTTCTGGGGAAAAAATGAAGAAGGAATAAGGCACATTTTGATAAAGAAATTGGTTGAATACAAAAAAAAAAGAAAGAAAAAAAAAGTTTAACATCAAGATCTAGGAAGACAAGGTCAGGAGGCTATATTTATCTATCGGGATCTAGGAACACAAGGTCAGGGGATATATTTACTTAAGGACAAGATAATCGATTAAGGTGAGAGACAAATTATATAAGGGATGATAAAGAGTTAGATCTATATCTTTGAACCCTGAAATAAACAAGCTGGGCAGACAGCAAACTGTTTCATTGATATATACCATGTGGTTGGAGTAAAGACATACATTTTGATAAACTGTGAGTAGATTCTAAAATTTATTTTCAAGTACAACAGATTATAACTATATTTACAAAATCTTATACAAAACAGTTTGGGTCCAAAAAGGGGGTGATGAATTCTCCAAGTAACATCCAGGTAACTTCAGATACTGAAATTAAATTAGATTATATTAAAAAACAACTAATCAAACTGGATCCAAACAAAGCACAGGGAGGAGACAGAATTAGTAATAATGACCTGAAAACACTTCATCATGAACTTACAGCACCATTATATCTGTTATTTATTTGGTCATATAAAATGGGGAGATTCTTCAAGATTGGAGACAGGGTCATATAAACCCTTAAGTCTACTTTCATGTTGAGGAGAAAAAATGGAAAAGGTTACATTGGATTTATTATTATCAGAAGTGGAAAGATTGGGAATTGGAACTATATCAGCATACAAATGTTGAAAATAGATCTATTACAACCTGCAATGTGATGTTCTATAACAATATCACAGCTCTTCAATTGTATTCCAGTACCTACCTCGCTCATAAGGAAGTTGCTCCTTAAAGTAAAAACTACTTCTGTAGGTGTAGACCAGCTACCATCAGACTACCTAAAAATGACCACAGAAGCCATAGCCTTCCCCGTGTCCATAGTAATTAATAGGTCAATAGCAAAAAGATACATCCTATCACTGTGGAAAAAATCCTACACCATACCGCCAGTCAAAGGTGGTGCATCTAGAGAGTTTAACAACTACAGACCAATAGCGATTCTCTCCTTCCTTTCGAAAATATTAGAGAAATGCCTCCATATGCAGCTGATGCAATAACTCACCTCAAATAACCTGCTCTCAGAAACAAAACATGCCATTAGGCCTGTACAGTGCTACTACTGCTCTACTGCATTTACCAATATAATAAACCAACAAAGAAACAATGGCCTGCTTTGGTCCACCATGTTCTTAGACTTGTCAAAGGTATTTGATACTGTCTCACATGAGCAACTGCTCATTCAGCTCTCTGGAACAGGACTTTCACAATACTTCTTGTTGTGGTTTCTTAATTACCTATCTGGAAGGCAACAAGCTGTTAAATGGTAACAAACCTACTCGCCCTTTCAACTATTTACTACGTGTCCCTCAGGGCTCTATCCTGAGTCCGCTCCTATTTAATATATTTATTAATGACCTCCACATCTTCACACACCATGCTAGTTTAGTTCAGTATGCAGACGACACAACATTAATATGTGCGGCCTCAACAATAAATAAGCTCCAAGTCATTACCCAAAAATCTTTTTTCCTCTGTAGAAACCTGGCTCAAAAATCAAAACTCCAACTCAACCTCAAAAAAACATAGTTACTACTTTTTTTCAAAAGCAATCTTTTACCATACAGGCAGCAAATTATACTGTCATTGAAACTGTAACTCACAGTAAACTTCTAGGCATTATAATAGATGACAATCTCAAATATGACCACCATATACTACACTCCATTAAATCTACAACCAGAAACTAAGCTTCCTTTATAGGGTCAATGGACTCCTTACAGACACTGCAAGAAAAACTCTAGTCACCATCTTCTTATTATCAGCTCTCTTATACGCTGCTCTTATCCTAACAAATAGTATTCAAAGAAAGAAACTTGCCTCCTGATACAATAAAATAGCTACATTTGCCACCAATTTCCCTCATAGGACCCACCACTGTCATAGATTAAAGCAATTAAACTGGCTTGAACTACACAACATATACCAGATATAACATATTCACAACTAACTACAGCACACAAACTCATTCATCATCCAGGAAAATGCCCTGCACTATAAAATGTATTACTGCCCTACTATCCAGCAAGTATGTACGAGCACATGGGGTGTTTCTGAGAGCAGAGCTCTCACAATATACATGCCCCCTGCACTCCAGAATTGCCTTTCTGTAATTTAAAATGAGTGAGAATGCCTGTAACACCACTGTCCTGTCGGGATAACAAATCTGGTCAAAGCCATAAGGGACAATCATCCCTACCAAGACAAATGTTGTTAGAATAACACATTTAGTATAAGCACATAGCACACACCTCCCAACCCATCAGAGTAAGGAATGTGGACAAAGCCAAAAGGGACAATCGTTCCACAAAGCAGAAAGTTGATAGAATAACAGGTTCAGCATTAGCATGGATATTCTGAAGGGTACAAATAAAATAACACAACAAGTATTTTTTTTAAACATGCAATAAAGTTTAAGCGTAGCTGCGTGGGTGTGCCCATTGCTTAGCTATGCTTAGTCCAGCTTAAACAGCACAAGAAGTTAAATAGCAAGAGACATCTAGCATAAGCTGTATTGCAATAGTGTAGTGGTTAGAGTGTATGTTTGCAAGCAGCCATTCTCGGTTTGATCCCCACTGTAACTAATTTGTATTTTACATGTGAAAGCAGTACATACATTTTTTATTTGTATGATTAGCTACTAAATAACATATATTTGTTAACCAGAATACTGTAGTAGGTCCAGATGTGAGGTGTTAGTTTAATAAAGTTGTGAACCCCCCATATAAACACAAGTTCCCCATATAGTATAGTATAGTCACATAAATAAATGAAATGAAAGCACAATGGCGGATGTCAGGGACAGTAAACACATTTATAATATGCAATGAATGATGAATCAATCCCATACAGCAGATAGTCTATAAAATAAAAAATTAAGCAATGCTAAGCAGGTGTAAGCATTGTGTAAATATGACTGATAAGGAATGAGTAGCCCAGCTAAGTAGATTTGCCCATTGGTAAGCAGTGCTGAACCTGCCCCTTTAAGCACTGTCAACCTTAGCTAAGCAGGTTTCTCCGTAGCTTAGCTTAGCTCAGCATATTCAAAACTGTCCAATCACAGCAAAGGGCAGGAAATCATCTGTATTTAAACCCAACAGGTGGGAATACAGCTCATAACTGGTTGCAGCTTCCCACTGTAGGCAGTATGGCAGGAGTTGGTGAGGGCATGCACTTTTGGGTGCAGTGCTGAGGCATACAGGAGTCCAAGGTCGTGGTAAGACTCCTGGTACAAAACCATGATGAGAGACTGCTGCAGGGCCAGTACCAGGGCTCCCAATAAAAAACGGAAGCCTGGGACCATCTCGACTGTGATCTCACCAGTGCCACTGGAATTCCTCTGACTGGTGAGCAGATTCAGCACCACTATGCTGACTTGAAGCGGAGAAAGAGGGAGTTCTTGGACGAGTGGGTCCAAGAAGCAAGGCAGAGGGGTGATGTTCCAGCAGTGTGTAAGTAGTCATAACATTAACTGTTTACTAATGTCCAGCCTGTGTATGTGATGGAGAAGTCTGCCTAAATATTTCTCTATTTCTCCTACAGCTGCAGCTGAGTGGGCTGTGAATCAGGAAGCCCATGCTAGTAGGTTGCAAAGGCTGAATCGCGAGGCTGGTGAGTAACAATCCTGCTTGTAATAGTCATACCAAATAAATATAAAGTAGTAGAACGTCACCTGGCAATATTAAAACTGTGTATGGGTTGTACTGAATAAACCAAACAATATGACAGTGATAGTCCCATATAGGTCATATTTAAATAAAACTGTAACTGCCTGGGAATAAAGCTCTAAATCCTGGACTGGTTGTGTTTACTCTGGTATTGTATGGAATTTGGTGTTGAATTCTCTGAATAGGGTTGTGTTAACCACTGTTACCCATACTGTGCTACATACAAAAAAATGTCTAGAAATGCCTGTAGAAGACTGTTGTAAGCACAAGGTCAGATGGTACAACCAAGAGAGAGACTTAGAAAACACAGAATGAATAGACAACAATAACCAAATAGCACACTCTGATGAAACTCACATTGCTGTATTTTTAGCAGACACAGCCATGGTTTGAATCCTGGCAGTGGTAGTAAGCTGTATGCATAATCATACCGGTCAACTGTACAGATTTTCACAAAATGTCCAGATAATTGGCTCACATTTTTGGCCTATATCTCTGTCTCCCTGGCAAATCACTGGGATG